>NC_056735.1:1594093452-1594155952 GCF_019279795.1 Protopterus annectens | reverse complement strand
ATACATATGCTGTATTGCCTGTTAATACTGAGTTAATCAAACTTACTTTTTTCATAAGCTAATCTATATATTTCTATAAAACACAAATGTCATTTATTTCCTTTAATATTATTTCCCATCCATTTCAATTACTTTCTTTATCACAGTGTATCCCTAAAATAGATATTTCTTTCATAAAACATTGTATTTTTGCTATTTAGTTGTATCTCCCATCCCTTTGTTTTTTTCCTTATTTAAGGTCATGCCTATTTCCTTTAAACAATCAACTGAAAAGATTATAACTTATCTCATCTTAACTGGAATTTCAACATCCATATGAATTGCATACTTTGCATGCTTCACTTTTTGATTAATTTCTATAACTATTATATTCATAGCCAAGATAAATAGAATAGTACTCATACGGCATCCTTGTCTTATACCATTATTCATGTCTATTTATCTACTTAACCAACCATTTACTAAAATGTTTACCTTATTATTGTTATATGCTGCAATAAACACTTGTTTAAGTGTTTTATTGCCAATATTATACATATCTATTACACCCCCCAACATATCAATCAATCAATTAATCACTATATTGCTGTCACCTGCCATCATTTTTTGCTATTGTTTCTTGTTTACAATATCACCTACTATTTATATCGCTGTAATTAATAAATATTGACATCCTTTTTCTTTCATACCATATACACTTTCCTCCAGTATATAGTGCATCTTATTTTCAAATCTTTTCTGTATTTTTTTCATAAATATCTTATATATAAAATTAATATTTAACACTATTGATCTCCATCATTTTATTTCTACATTTTTTCCTTTTTTTCCATTGAATTTTAATATTCCAATACTTCATTATTTATAATTTAAACCTTAATTTAACTTCATTAAACACATATAATAACTAGTTATTCTTCCAGTCTTTTAAGTTTTTAAACATTTCAAAAGCAATTCCATGCAGGCCAGCTGTAGATTCTAAATGCAACTGTTCATGTATTATAATCTCTTTTTCAAATTCTCAGTTAAATTGTTCAGAAAATTGTTTTCTTCCCGTACCCTTCTACTTTTTTTACTAAACATTTCTTCCACATAACTTACCCCAATTTCCATAATTGGTTGTTGATTTTTCTTTTTTTTCTTAATCTTTCACTTATCTCATCACATTATTATCCTCCGTCACTGTTTTACTGAAATATGTTGATACTGCTTCCTTTTTCTTTGTAAGATATCTCTTTGTTTATATAGTTATTTTTGATTTTATCTTGATTTCTCTTATAGACGTCTTCTTTCATAATATTCTATTATTCTCTAAATTGACCAATGCATCTCTAAATATTTCAACATATTCCTGTTTTTCATTCTTTCTTTCTTAATTTTGTTTTCAATAGAAATAACTATCTTTATATTTTATTTTAAATGTGATCCATCATTCAGACCAACTATTGTAAAATGCTTACATAATAATACGATTCTTCTTGAACTGAATAATTACTTTCTTTATTATGCTTTTTTTTACCCATATTGCTGAAATGATTTAAAAAGCATGATATAATATTTTTCCATCATACATATTCATTCTGAATCTATAAAGTAGTCAATTTCAGTTTTTAAAACACTCCTTCTGTATTTCCATGGTTTTCTGTTAGTTTTCCACATTGTATTACTTTAAACACTTTGTATGTGCTTTCCTCGTTTCTTTTTATTTCCCCTTAAATCACACTTACAATCCCCTGTAATTATAATATGCATCTTTACAGCAACATAATTTAACCTTTTTTTTAAATACATTATCCCTTTCTTTACATGTCACATAGACAAAAATAGCTATGATTCTAAAACCTTTTCCTGGCATTTTAAATAAACAATTAATTTTCCTATTTTTACTAATATATATAAAATCTTTACTACTTTCCAGCAAAATATTGCTATTCCTGAATACTTTTCATTCTCCATATTCCATATTATTTCCCCATCTCATATACTTTATATTTGCAGTCTTTCTTCATAAGTCAGAAAACATATACCTTAGAAAGTAATAATATCAATATCACATTTGTTGCACCATTCTAAAATTCATGTTCTTCTTGTTATAGTCTTCATATTGCTAAGATTAACTGAAAAAAATAATCAAGTTATTCCTTTCTCTATTCATTAATTTAGAGGCTATCATATTCCTCCTATACTGCTTTCTTTAATGTATATATGTTACCAATTTACTTTTCCTTTCTATTAAAGCCTATTAAAGCCTTTACATTTTTTTTATCTTTTACTCTCTTGCCAAATGATTTTTTTCTTATTACTACTTTCCAGTGTATGTCTTCTTCAGCTGTAGCTTCTGATTCTATCTCGATCTACTGCCCTTCATCATTTTTCATTATCTTGCTTTTTTCTTCTAAACTTTCATCTATTTCTGTCTCCTCTTTATTTATCCCAGTCCCCTTCAATAAACACATCACACTGAATGACTTTTGATGACCTTTATTAAACATCCATAAATATAATTGTGTTAACTCATATTAATTACAACCAATACCTGGTATAGTTGAGTATAACATCCATGTAACATTAACTAGGACAGCATGACCCTGCTCATCCTGAACCAGTAAGCAGCATCCACTTGCTTACTTATGAAGCAGCATACCACCACTTACTTCATTTACCATTTATTGAATTACACATCCAACTAAATAAGCAGCTTACCTCTGCTCGCTTATTTTACTTATCAAGCAGTGTACGACCACTCACTTTCCTTTCCCAACTCATTGACTTGAACATCCAACACCAGAAGGGCAACAGAAGAGGGAAAACTTATCCTTCTTATCCACCTAAACACCAAACCTATAAAAATAACAACACAATCCTCAATGTTCTTAAAAGAGGGAGAGAGGGCAGGTATCAAGTTCACACTAAAATTTGATCCCTTACCCAGTTACATTCACACAAAAGCCATTAAAGCTCCACCAGCTCCCAGCCTTCCTATTTTCCCAATTTAACCCTTTCATCCTCACCAGAACAACTCTCTTTCGCTACCATCTTAACTCTCATTACTATTCCTACCAGACCCTCACCCAAACATCTCCCTGGACAAATTGTTTTCTTCCCAAACATCATATGTCAAGATCCCATTCAATAAACACATCCCAACAAATGACATTTGACAACCTTTATTAAACTTCCATAAACATAACTTTATTGAACAATATTTTAGTATATTGATCACAGCATGAACATCCATATAACCATTTACTAGGGCAGTGTAATCTTGCTCACCCTAACTGAATAAGTAGCATCCTCACCTCCACTTGTTTACTTTTACCTATCAACTCTAACTCAATACCACTACCATATTAACTCCCAATACTATTCCTACCTCACCCTCACCTGAAGACATCCCTGGACAAATTGGCTTGTTCCCACATCTCATTTGTTTGTAATTATATTCTACTTAACAGCAGTTGCATTAATACCTTAACATTTTATCCTCAGTTTCTGTCGAAATAGTTGAACATTTCTTCTTACCTTCTTTGAATATTTACACAAAAAATATTCTTAACCCATATGCTCTTAGTCGTTCTATTGGACTGCTGGAACACATTATTCCTAATTGCTTACTAAAATGCTAAAATCCTTAGAGTGTGAACTGGGATTCATTCTCCTTCAGAAAAAAAATTAGTAAACTATAACTTACTTATATGTAAATTTAGACAAATGAAATACGTCAAACTATTTATATATGTGAACATCACAATCATGAATACACAATTTTTAAATCACCTTTCATGATATTAATGTGCAATATTTTCCAACAGCCAAATGGACAATTATACTGATGTAATGGTACTTCTTTGTCAGTGTCTGTCTCGTCTGTCATGTCACACACACATTGCACACATTTTGCACATCTTTGTCTAGTTTTGTCCTTCAGACTATGTTTCTAGTGAATAATTTCATTTTGGAATTGACAGGCTGGCCTATATGGGCTTCTTACAATATAGCTTTCTTCAATGTACAAGGAGCGATTACTCAGGAGTGCTAAAAGACACAATATTTTTCCAGTGGAAGTTTGTATAATTTCAAAAAAAAATCATAGATTCATTGGTGAACGTTGTTGTGATAGTTGAGAAGTCTTCTCTTATAAAACCTAGCACTGAGGGCACTTTAAAATACTTCTATGTACACTGGATAACCTTCTGTGTCACAACATAACACTGATGACAGCTCAGATTCAGTTCATATTGAAGTTCCTTTAAAATAACACTTTTACATGCATGTCCTGAAAATGTTCTTCAGCTAGGTCATTCAAATATCCTGTGATCCCTTCTACAGCATTATCTAAAATTTCATGCAATGATAAGTTAGATGTCCCATCCACATTGCTACAATTTTTTTAAATACTATCAACTCTAATTGCTAATCATAGCTTCTCAGCTTATTATAAATGCACTTTAAACACAATACCCAGAATATTGGTTCTAGTTCTCTTTGCTAAAGCTCATATTCTTGAATGCCACCTTAGTTACTCAGTTGCAGTCACCGATGTCCATTTCTGTATGTGAGGTCATCATAGGAATTAAACTGCTGAGAGACAGGCTAGGAGAGTGGTTGATATATGGTCGGAATTGCTGTAGGTACTGAATACTGATTGCTATAGCTAACTTACCTTTTTTTAACTTTGATTGAAAGAATGAGACAGTACATCCTGACTAACAAA
Organism: Protopterus annectens; assembly: GCF_019279795.1. NCBI lineage: Eukaryota > Metazoa > Chordata > Ceratodontiformes > Protopteridae > Protopterus > Protopterus annectens. The sequence goes on along the minus strand of NC_056735.1, from coordinate 1,594,151,238 downwards.
ATGGAGTGTTGGCCCCACATTCTCAAAAAAGGGCAAAGGTGGGTACTTTTTAGTTTTATAGTGATAATGCTCTTTAGCCTACATGGGAAAGACTAATGTGAGATGCTTCAAGGAAGTATTTTCAGGAGATGAACCTCTGGTAAAGTAGGAGTAATTATTTATGTTTAGCAGTGGATCTTCTTTTTATGTTTGCATGATACTGAAAATGTCTTGGAAGTTCAACAATATTGCTTTATGCTTTTTTGGACACAGAGACATAACACCATGTAACCCACACATTCTAATAGGAGGAAATACAATAGTAAATGTTCACAGTGTTTTTGACACATGCTATATGAGCCTGGCATTTGCAGAGTGGCAGGTGTGTGAAGTCAGATTTGTATGTAATATGTATAGAATACTAAGAAATTGGACTGCCTACCTTTAGAGTTATGATTTTTATGGTTCATACGTTCATAGGTTGGTACTAGGCTATCAGCCCTAGGGTCTATACAAGCCTAGCCATAACAATTCCCTGGATATTTCTTCCCACAATATTTACTTCCCTGGACCCCTGTGTAGCAGGGTGACTGATATGCTCCCCAGGGTGAATTTCTTATCTCCCATCCAATCATCAAGGTTCCTTTTGAAGAGGGCCAAGGAGGCACTCTGCTTGACATGTATGGGCAGTCTATTCCAGAGTATGGGGATTCTCTAGGTCAGGAACCTATCCCTCCAGCATATTGTGATGACAAGGTTTAGATCCCTGGATTGTGTGTCTCTGAAGGATTGGGATTTCTTTAAGTGGAGCATGTCCAAAAGCTCAGGGTTTGACATGGCCTTGTATGTTAAGCAGAGATCACCTCAGAGTAGGTGATATGTGACAGAGTATAGCTGGAGTTTTTTTAGATGGTCAACATAGGGCATCTGCTTTAGGCCTGTGATTCTTTTAGTGAGATATTTCTGTGGCCTTTCCAGTTGTTGCAGATGTCTTGTGAGGTACATACCAAACGGGGCGTTATACTCTATAATAGGTCTAATAGGTTCATAGGTTCAGAGGTAGGTACTAGGCTATCTGCCCGAGGGCATTTATAAGCCTAGCCAGAGTGTGTCGGCTTTGGCCGCCCCATTGATTAATTAACTGATCCTCTGTTAAGCAGAGCCAATGAAGTGATCCCAGGGGTGTATTTTCTGTTACCCATCCACACGTCAAGGTTTATCTTGAAGAGTGTTAGTGAGGGGCACTGCCTCATGTAATTTGAAATTTTGTTCCAAAGCATGGGGAGACTCTGTGACAGGAATCTATCCCTCCAGCATGTTCTATTTATTGTTATGGCAAGGTTTAGCTCACTAGAGCGCGTGGCTCGCAGTGACTTGGATTTCCTTAGGTGGAGCATGTCCATCAATTCTGAGTTGGACATGGCTTTGTAAGTCAGGAAGAGATCAACTCTGAGTAAGCGATATGCCACTGAGTACAGCTGGAGTTTTTTCAGTCAGTCTGCATAGGACATATGTTTGAGGCCAGTAATCCTCTTGGTGAGGTACATTTGTGGTCTTTCCAGCTGTTGGAAGTGTTATGTGAGGTACATCCCAAATGGGACATTGTACTCTATGATGGGTCTAATGAGTGACAAGTAGAGGGGCACTATAACCTCTTCATTTCTAGATGCAAACCCTTTAGTAATTAGATGGGCCACATAGAAGGATTTCCTAACTACTTTGGCAATATGATTGTCAAAGGAGAGATTACTATCTACCTGGGTCCCCAGATCTCTTATTACCTCTTCTGTATTAAGGGGGCTGCCACCTATGTGGTAATTTGTGGGTGTTTTGTTTTTCCCAAATGGGATGACTATTCATTTTTTGGCATTTAGCTTGAGGCCATGACTTTGACACCCAGGTGTCCGTATCAGTAAGGCCCTTTTGGAGAATCTCCGTGTCAGCCAGAGAGTCAATTATGGCTCCCAGTTTGCAGTCATCTGTGAACTTGGTTAGCCATAGTCCTCCTATGTTTGCCTGTACTTCTAAGAAGTATATTCCAAACAGTAGGGGTACCAGGACAGAGCCTTGTGGGACACCACTTGTGACTGGTTTAGAGTCAGACCTGGAGCCAACTATTCTTACTGTGTGAGTTCTGTCTGTAAGCCAGCTGGCATCTCGTGACATAGGATTTATGTTCAGGCTGGTGAGATTTTCTGAAATACCCAAGTGGGGAATGGTGTCGAATGCCTTGGCAAGGTAAAGGTAGGCTGTGTGAACCACCTTTCCCTCATCTATAGCCTTGGTGACTGTCTTGAAGAAGTCAACCAGATTTATTAGGCATGATCTGCCCTTAACAAAGCCGAACTGGGTCAAGTCAAGTGTTTGTAGGTTCCCACTGTCTTTGTTAATGAGTTCGATGATGATGCGCTCCATAGCCTTGTGGACCAGGCTAGTCAGGCTTATGGGGCGATAGTTACCATGGTCAGTTGTGGCCCCTCCTTTGTGGAGAGGAATAACCGTTGCTGTGTGCCATTCTATGGGCACATAGCCTGTAGAGAGGCTGAGGGTGAACAGCGTGTTTAGGTGGGGGGTTAGTTAATTCTGTAGTTCATGCAAGACACAGCCTGGGATACCATCTGGTCCCACTGATGCAGTGTTTTTGGCTTTTGAAAGGGCTGTTTTCACCTGTGCGTCTGTGATTTTTTGGGACACTACATTTTTTCTGTATTGTTGTAGGCCCTTTTGGGGGTGAGACAGGAGTGATGTTTGCACTGAATCTATTTGCCAGGATGTTGGCAATATCAGTAGGTCCAGTATATTTTGTGCTATTTTGCACTAGCTCAGTGCATATCTGCGAGTTGACACTTAGATTCTTAACATAGCTAAAGAAGGCTTTGTGATTATCTTTTGAATCCTTGGCTATTTTTCTTTCAAAGTTAGCCTTGGATGATTTCATGAGGGACCTTAGTTTCTTAGTGATACTGATCAGGGACGTCTTTCCTTCTTGGGATTTGCTTTTTTTCTGAACTAGTTTCCTCCTTCTGTTATATAGCCTGTTTATTGCAGGGGTCCACCAAACTGGTTTCCTTCTCTTAGAGGAGTGAGTCTTGGTTTTGCTATTGATGGCACGATCCATGCATCCTTGTAGGTGCTCATAGAGTACATTTGTAAAGGTTTCTGCATCTTGGGCAGTGTTATCCTTTAGCGTGGGGGCTGTGAAACCTACCACCTCTGTCTTAAGTAAGGTGAAGTTTGCTTTAGAAAAGTTTTTTACTGTGGTTTCCATAGTTGGGGGTGGTGGGGGAGTGTGGACATCCAGAGTGATTCGTTTATGGTCTGATCTAACCAGTGACGGGTTGACCACCGGTGTGGAACACCTGTTGCCAATGTTGGCGATGACCAGGTCCAATATGTTTTCACCTCTGGTAGGGGAGTTTACCAACTGATCCAGGGCATTTGAGTTGATGAATTCCAGGAAACACTGAGCCTGGGAATTTGTACTCGAGTAGTTTTCCCAGTGAACGGTAGGGTAATTAAAATTGCCCAATATCAGAGTGTTCGGTAGGACCTTCATGTTTTCCAGTGTCTCCAGAAAGGTGGAGTGGTGGTCCTGGGTCATAGAGGGTGATCTGTAGCAGGCCACAATTTGCATTGCAGATTTGCCCGATGTTAGTTGCACATGGATGATCTCAGATATATCATGCTGTGTCACTAACCTGGATGTGTAGGTATCCTTGATGAATATGGATACACCCACTCCTTTTGTGTTTCGGTCCGTGTTCTGTGGAGTACAGTGTGGCAATGACCTCCTTTTTTCTGTATGAAAAACCCTTAGTGATGAGGTGTGCCAAATAGAAGGATTCCCTGACTAGTGTGACGATATAGTTATTGAAGGTGAGACCACTGTCCACCTGTGTCCCTAAGTCTCTCATTAAACTTTTGATGTTTAGTGTAGTGCCACCTATGTGGTAATTCATGGGTACATGTTTTTTTCCAAAGGGGATAACTATACATTTCTTGGCATTAAGCTTGAGCCCATCACTCTGGCACCAAGCATCTGTTTCTGTAAGACCCTTTTGTAGAATATCCACATCATTTGGGGATTCAATAATGGCTTCCAGTTTTCAGTCATCTGCGAACTTTGTTAGCCAGAGTCCCTTAGTGTTGGCCTGTATTTCAGAGAAGTAGATGACAAGCAAGAGTGGACCCAGGACTGAACCCTGAGGTACTCCACTTGTCACTTATCTGGAGCTGGATTTGGAGTCAGCTACTTTTACAGTCTGGGTTCTGTCAGTAAGCCAGTTGGCAACACAACAAGTGACATAGGGATTTATGCCCAGCTTAGTAAGTTTATCTATGATTCCAGAGTGGGGGATGGTGTTGAAGGCCTTGGCAAGGTCCAGATAGGCGGTGTGGACTGCCTTATCCTCATCCACAGCTCTGGAGACTGATTCAAAGAAGTCAATCAGGTTCTGGAGACAAGATCGGCCCTTCATGAACCCAAACTGGGTGGGGTCCAGTGTTTGAAGGTTGCCAATGTCTTTGCTTATAAGTTCCATGATAATGCATTCCATGCCCTTGCAGATCAGGCTCTTCAGACTGATGGGACAGTAGTTCTCAGGATCCAAAGTGGATCCCCCCTTGTGGAGTGGGATAACTATAGCTGTGCGCCGCTCAGTTGGAGCGAAGCCTGAGGTGAGGCTATGATTAAACATGACACTTAGGTGAGGTGCCAGTTCATTTTGTAGTTCATGTAGTACACAGCCCGGGATGTCATCTGGTCCCATGGATGCTGTATTCTTAGCTTTGGAGAGTGCCGTTTCTACCTATGTGGCAGTGATTATTGGAATTTGGCAATCTTTTGGTATTGAGATGGAACCTTTAGGGAGTGAAAAGGTGGTGAAGTTGGCACTAAATTGATCTGCCAGGATATTGGCAATATCCTTGCAATCACTATATTTAAAGCCATTCTGTTGTAGCTCGGAGCAGATCTGAGCATTGCATTTAGATTCTTGACATAACTATAGAATGCCTTGTGGTTGTCTTTGGAATATTTGGCAATTTTATTTTTGTAACCAGCTTTGGAGGATTTTATGAGGGATCTCTGTTTCTTACTGAGGCTGGTGAGGGAGTTTTTTGCATCCTGGGATTTTCCTCTTTTCTGCAACAGTTTCTTCCTTCTGTTGTATAGTTTGTTTATAGCAGGGGACCACCAGATTGGCTTCCTTTTTTTGGAGGAGAGCATCTTGATTCTATTTGAGATGGCACAATTCATGCATGAGTGGATGTGCTCATACAGTGCTTTAATGTAGGATTCAGCAGTCAAACTTTCAGATCCCATCTGCAAGGGTGTCATGAAGTTTGTCACTTCTGACTTCAGTAGCATGAAGTTGGCTTTGGAGAAGTTTTTTACAGAGATTTCCTTACTGGCGGGTGGGGGTGGGATGTGGATGTCAAGGGTGATTTGCTTATGGTCAGACCTGACCAATGATGGGGTGACCACTGATGTGGAGCATCTATCTCCCATGTTGGTAATGGCCAGGTCTAGGATATTGGAGCCCCTGGTGGGACAATGGATTAGTTGATCCAGGGCATTGCAATTTATGAATTCCAAGAACCATTGGGAAAAGGTGTTGGCACTTGAGTAGTTTTCACAGTTAATAGCAGGGTAGTTGAAATCCCCCAGTATTAGGGTGTTTGGTTGTATCTTAATATTTTCCAGTATGTTTAGAAAGGTGTAGTGAGAATCTTGGGGCATGGCGGGGGATCTGTAGCAAGCTACAATTTGGTTTGCAGTCTTACCTAGTGTTAGTTGCACCTGGTGAATTTCAGATGCATTGTGTTGGGCAACTAGCCTGGAGGTGTGAAAATCCTTGGTGAATATGGACACTTCTCCACCTTTAGTATTTCAGTCTTGGTTTTGTGGCCAAAAAGTGTGGTAAGAGTTGTAGCCTGGTATTGCAGGGGTGCTCTCTGGAGCCTTGAACCAGGTCTCAGTTACTGCACAGATATCGATGTCCTCCATTTTTAGGAGTGCCTCGAGAGAGTGCTTTTTGAGGTTTAGACTTCTAGCATTGAGTAGCATTACCTTCAGATTTTGTATGCTTGTATCTGTTATGGTGGTGGTATTGTCCTTTGAACCTTGCCTAAAAAAGACACTATAGGGGTGGCAAGAGCTTTAGCCAGTAACTTGAATCCCAGTGGTGACAGATGCAGACCATCTCTGGAAAAGCATTGTGGTTTGTCGATCATGTCTTCCCAGGCAGACAGATACTGGATCTCCTTTGTATGACACCAGAAGCTTAGCCAATTGTTGAAGTCAATCATTTTGTCCTTATACTGTGGTATCATTCTGGGTGAAGGCAGGATGATACTCTACCTGTCTGGGCCACATGATCCAAGATCTCTTCCATGTTTCTTTTCATGTAGTCCATGGAGGTATGTCTCAAGTCATTCATTCCAACATGGAAAATGACAGAGTCATATTTGTACTTGTTGTGGAGTGACTTGAGTGCATGCATTATGTGGCAGATCCTGGCACCCAACAGGTAGATGACTGTAATTTTCTCCTTGTTCAGCCTGGTGAATGGGGCATCAGTGTGCCTGACTATAGAGTCACCTATGACTAAAGTGTTGGGTACATCGTCTTGCCTTAGGGGCTGTTTTTGGGTGTCACACTGGTGTTGTGAGCTATGTTTCACTTTGGCTGTGACCGGTGTTTGTTTGCATTTCAGCTTCGGAGGTCCTTGTTGCTTGGGCAGGTTAATGTTAAGGGCCTACGCATATGTGGGTTTAGTGTTGCTATGTGTGGGCATTGATGGTGTGGGTTTTGAAAAGCCATGAGTTGCTTGAGGTGTAGTGCAGGAGTTAACCTTCTCCTCTTGACTGTCTAGCACAATCTTAGCCGGAGAGAGCTTTGCTTCCAGTTTGGCTGTGTAAGTGTATCTCTCACAGGTTGTAGTGTTGGGTGGTAGGAGGAGAGGGTTGTCTCTGTACATGAGGCAGTTGCCGCATTGCCCCAGTATGCCCAGATTCACTAGGTGGACAGGAGAAATCACTGAATGCTGACCTTTGGACATGCCTGTTGAGGTGCTTTTTTTGTAAAGTACAAGAGCTGTTTTCGCTTACCTTTGCAAGGTACTTTGCAATTGTAGGCTGTTTAGTGCCTACAATTAATTTCTCCTTATTGACAAGGAGAGTTGAGTACTTGTATCAGTTTCAGGCTTCCTTGTGCTTTTCAGCAGGTTCTAGAGCAAGTGCTAGTCACAGGGGTTCAGATTTTAGTGCTGTTACTGAGCAACCAGCTAGTTCTAAGGGAAAATTGGAAGAACAGACTTTGTGGCACCTGGAATAGTTTAACTGTTGCCCCACGGTGCTGCACGATGTGAAAAATGCGCAAACACACACGCTTTTTAAGCCAGAAAGTTGAAAGGGATAGAAATCAGCCCAAAAAGGCTAATAAAATTACAATTTCAGTGCTGGAAACTACTCCTCTAGTGTTAGATAGGCAGTACAATGCTCACCACTCCCACTGGCAAGCAGTAGGACTTCCCTCCAGCACAGCAAGGTCTGGGCAGCTCTGAACACAGAAAATAAAGTCCTGAGACAAGCAAAGTCTGGGATCTGGACTATACCGGCTAGGAAATCTGGGAAACAAACAAACAAGATAGGTTAAAACAGGCTAAACAATGCAATAATACAGTAAATAAACACAGAAAAGGCTAACACACAAGTGTGTAGTCATAAACAGTAAATGCAATTAAAACTCTACAAAATTAGCAATAAACTTGGATGGACTATAAAGCTGCAATGCAGGTTAGAAGAATTAAAAAAGTAGCATAGAGATATAACAAGACAGCTTATCTGCCTAAAGTTTGACAAATACGAACAGACCACAAACCACAAAGCCACGACAGACACTTTTTCAGAAATTAATTTAATATCAAATTCCTAATTGTGTTCTATGTACTTTGAGATTTTGATGACATCTTGTATGTACTCGGTGACCAAAGTGCTTAATGTTACTCCTAAATAAATAAGGCAGATAAATAAATAAATAAATTAACTCCCTTGTAAAAGAGAAAGTTGCATCTCTGTTGCTTGCAGGCATGATTCTCATTTTGGTTTAAACTAACAATGATTTCTGAATTGCACTGGAGGAGTTCACTGCTTTCTGTATGTAGGATTAAAATCTGTATTATAAATGTGAAGTCATTTTTCTTTCTTAGGAAAAAAAAACAAGAGATTAAGTTGCTTGCTGCATTTCAGAATGAATCAGCTCTCCAGTGGATGAGTCTAAGAATCAGAGTCTTATCCAAAAGTGAGGGTAAAGGAGGATATTAAGTGCCGTATGTTACACACATCAGTCACAACAGATGCAGTTCATTTCTTATCATACAGTATTTGTGTAGGTTAGCACTGTTTTGCTGTAGGAAATTCTATTCTGTCAGAGCCAGTCTATTCATTAAGCCACCAAAGGCATTTGCCAGTCCCCTTGACATGGTTCTTCTTATTGCCCCATGGCTGTTTTCTTTTTCTATCCTTATCTGGATGTTCTTGTTTTCGATCAGTCTACCTCCTCACCACCTGTCTCTTCCTGCATTACTTCACACAAGCCACAGATCTGTTGGTGACTTCCACTGTATTTGAAATCTGACCCCTAGTAATGCATTACCTTCTCCGTTCCATTATCATTTATTCACCTCTCCTAATCTTTATCGCATCGCTCTTCAAAGTGTGACCACAAAGTTATTCGTACATCTGAATCCCACACCATTTTTTATTCCAGTCCTTTGTTATATAGTTGTGCTCCCTTTCTGCCATAGTCATCATCTCATTTCTGGCTTTCTTCTCGTTTTTTGTTGTGTAGTATGAGTCAGAAGACGCATCACCATTTGTTGAACATAATAATTTCCCTCACATTTTCTTCTTTCTCTTTACTGCCATTTCCCATATCCCTTTTGCCAGCTCTAACCCCCAAAACGTGCTTATGAAATATAACCCCATTTCTATTTTATTTCCTGCACCCTTTATCCTTAATTCTCCTGTCTCTGTTTAATTTGCCTGGGCTCTAGTAATGTCTGTGAACTAGGCACAAGTTTGCAACATATACTGGAGTGAGTTGCTATGTGTTATGTCTGTTTGCATTTTTCCAGTCAATGCATGCATCTCACCCCTATTTTTTACCATTCCTCATTGCCTTCTCATTGCACTCTTTGACTGTTCTTCTATCTTTCCCACTTGATTTTGTTACCAGTATTTTTCTTTTGTTTTTATAATTCTCCTCTAGTCCCTTCCTTTACTGTCTTCCGTACTTATTCTCTGAGCATTCATCACACTCCTTTTATTGTCTGCCATTGTAGTTCTTCCAGCTCTTAAAGTTTTTGTTTCGCTTTTCTTTATTGCAGATTAAGTTTATCCCCTTCTCCTGTCTTCTTCACTTTAGACAGTGCACAGACCCCTCGGTTTGAAAGCCTTCCCTAGCTTCCTACACTTCTTTTCTAACCCACTGTTCAAAACCTAGGCTCCATTTCAGCTGTCCTACTTTTTGCATCCTTTTTCATTTCTTCCACAGTGCTTGCCTCTGCCATTACACTTTTGTTTTTTCAGTATAAGAAATCCAGCCTAATTGTCTTAGCCACTGTAGAATGTTGTATGTATTGCACATATCTCGAATGTTGTCCGTCTGCACTCTACTCTTCTCAGATCTACCTCATTTCTCTCATGTCACTGTTAAATTTATTTCACATTCTTTCATTAATTTTTCTGTTTCTGTCATCAGCGGTTATCTCTGTACGTACAACAACTTCTGGTTGATTGATTTTTATTATACTAACTGCCATATGTCATATTGCACTTCTCTTTCACTGCCTTACCAGAGTCTCCACTTCATTATGTCTATAGTCCTTATTTCTAGATTTCCTCACTGTTTCTCATACCAGCAATCTACTTTTTGGCCCACAGTTTCTTGCCAATAATTCCTGTACCTGTCCTTGTTACTCTTTTATTTACTCTTTTTGTTATCATAGTTATGTGGTTGCATTCTATTCTTGTCCATTCCTTAAATGCATCACTGCTTTACATTACCTTTCCTACAGCCCCAGCTGTGTCGTCTGCAAATTAAGATCTATTCGTTTTCAATATTAAGAGAATGCCTAGCCCGTCCCTTCCCTTTTCATCTATGTAATTCTTCCTCATTACCACTAAAAATGCAAAACAGGCAATTAGTGTAGTCAAAAACCAAAAAAGTAACCAAAGAGAAGCCTGCACCACATGGTAGTACTCAAATCAATAAGAATAAACAATGGAACGTATATGAACCAGCAAAGTTTAATTCCAGATCAATGCACCTGCCAAGCAGTTCCATGACTATTATAAGCATGCCATGAAACAAAGGGCATTCCTACCTTGTTGAGTACTCCTAGTATCGGTTCACTATTATTAACTGACTGCCATTGAGTTATGATACATATTCTTTACTAAACTTGTAAATATGTCTCATTCTGTTTATTTCTACTCTCTTTTAGTCTGTTTTCTGTTCTCTTTTCTTGTCTCTTTTTTCCCTCCTCTCTCTTCTATTATCTATTCTCTTCTAGTCCTCTATCTTCTTCTTCTATCCCATTCTTCTCTCATCTTTCTTCTGTTATTTTCTCTTTTCTTCTTTTCACTTCTCTCCCTCCTTTCTTCTTATCATCTCTCCTTTCCTTTTCATTTCTCTCTCAGTCTGTTTTTCCCTCTCATTCTGCTAGTTCGCTCAGGTTCCAAGTGAGGTATTGCCTGTTTTTTCGCAGTGACCACATTAAAAGAAATCCTTCCTTCTAAGTATTTCAGTCTTCTTCTTTATCTCTTTTGTTCCTGCATTCTGATCCACTGATTCACTCAGTCCCCTAAACTCCTTCTATAATTCTTCGATTTCTCCCCTAGCCTTTCCCTATTTTACCACATGCTGCAACAGCCTCATGCTGATAGCTGTTATTTTTTTTCCTGTTGAATCACACCACTACTACTTCCTCCTTACCCATTTCTTTACCCATAATTACTACACTTAGCCCCTGACTTGGCTTGTATTTTTGTTCTGATAAACACCAATTCCATTTGTCCCATCTCCTTCACTCTTTTCAATTCTCAGCTCTTGATGTGGTCTATTAACACTCATCCATGGTCTCTCAGCCCTCTGTCTATTATTTCATATCTGTTTATCCATTTATGGGATCCCGCTTTCCTGATGTCCATCTGTCCTCATTAAAGAAAAAAGTATATATCTTCAAATTAAATATCTACAAGAAACCCCCATTCCTTTTACACTATCCCAAATCCTCTGTTTTTGTTTCACATTTCTTCTCCCTCGTTTTGTGTTTCCTGCCAGTGTAATCCCTGCTTTAACAATACAATCAAATCTATTAGATCCCCACTTGGCTGTCCCCATACTTCTTCCAATACTTCAGAGAAGTTATAGAAGAAGATAAACACAAAAGCCAGAAGAAGTAGCTGGACTGAACCCACTAAAAGTAATGCAGGCTGCAAATCACCACACAGTTGTAGAATGCAGAATCTACTTTATTAACTTCAGAACAAAAAAATCCAAGGATGAGTGCTTTCGTCCAGAAAGATCTAGACTTCATCAGACAATTTACGCCACATGGTTACTTCCTTCTTATACAGTTCAAACAGAAAGTTCCACCCAGTTATAAACTAATCAATTATGTCATTAAAAGCACAATATTTACAGTCACTGAATTTAAAAAGCATGGAACACACCACCCTAAGAAACATACTATGTATAAGCACTGCTTCATAAAATGACAATGTACAATAAATATTTAAATATGTTGAATGTGTTAAAACAATAAATATGTATAATTAAATACTAAAAACTAGATATAGTAGAACATGTTGAGAAATAAATACACTTTAACATAATAAATACTGAACATGTGAATTATTTAAAATGTTAAAATGTTAAAATGTTAAAATGTGAAAATGCATAATGGAGAAATATTTATTTATTTATTTTTTATCTTTCCAATGCCTTTAGTTTTAAAATTGGGCTAATGGACATATGTTCATTCAGGCCTGGCCAGTTCCAAGCATTCAAACATAATTGCCAGTATAATTGTCTTTTCTCAAGTAATAGTGACCATGCACCACCCCTCATGTTGTTGGCACTGATATTGTCACTTCTTTCATCACTGTATTCACTTAAGATAGTTACATACTAAGAAACATCTTAACAAAAAACTGGTCTATTTTGAGACATGATAAGAATATCAGACCACTAATAGGACCGCAACCTATTATGGTATATAGGAAAGGCAAGAATATGAAAAACATATTTGAAAGCAGTAACTCTTACCCAAACCCTAGGTCAGGTTCTATGAATGAATGTGGCAGATGTAATTATTGCAGTTACATTAAAGAAGGCAATATTTTTGACATCAATAATATCAAAATCAGAATCAATCAGAAATACAATTGTAACTTGGAGAAAGTGATTTACTGTGCCATGTGTACCACCTGTTCTTGCTTTTACATAGGCAAGACTGATAGAAAGTTAAAAAAACGCATATACAAACACCTATATGACATAAGGAATAAAAAATAAACTAATTCTCTTAGCAAACATGTTTTGGAGTACAATGACCATAAGTACCAATTTTTAATATAGACAATATCAGTACCAACATGAGGGGTGGTGCATGGTCACTACTACTTGAGAAAAGTGAATTATACTGGCAATTACGATTGAATGCTGGGAACTGGCCAGGCCTGAATGAACATATTTCCATTAGCCCAATTTTAAAACTAAAGGCACTGGAAAGATAACAAAAAAAATGTATTTCACCATTATGCATTTTCACATTTTAAATAATTCACATGTTCAGTATTCATTATGTTACAGTGTATTTGTTTCTCTTAACATTTTCTACTATATCTAGTTTTTAGTATTTAATTACACATATGTATTGTTTTAACACATTCAACATATTTAAATATTTATATGCAATTACAGAGTCACATCAAAAAGGCTGTAAATAAAACTAACAGTGACCATCAGTGGAAAACTAAAGAAAAGTTAAGGGAATATTTATTTTATTTTATTTTTTATTTTACATTTGTTAACCAGGGGTGTCTGACAGAATTGAAAAGGCCCTTTTCAGCAGAGGCCCGGGGAGAAAAGCTCCACAAAGAAAAATTACAGATACATTTAGTTATTTAGACATGATCAATATACACACAAATTACAAAAGACATGTTTCTACAGTGATATGCAGCACATCAACAGTTACAGTGGAGAGAACAAACAAAAAAAATTAGTTTAAAAATAAAGGTAATTAATAGATTTGTGGTGTACAGCTGAAATTTGGAACATAGGTATAATACATACATAGTACACAGGTAGAGTACATACATTGTAGATTAGCCAGTGTTTGTGAGCAAGATTGAAAACTATTATCAAATACTCTAGATTTAGTATGTATACCTTATCCTCTTTCACTAGCCTGGGGAGCAATCATGGCACTGCCAACTTTGCTTGAGATGTTGCCTGATGAGGTCTTTAAAGCAGGCTTTGGATGATGTGTTTCAAATGCTAGTGGGGACAGAGTTCCATTTTTTAGCCACTGAACTACTATATAGTGCATCTCCAAAGCTACTGTAGCTGTTGGTGACTTCTGTTTGCTTGATGATCTAAGAGGCCTTTTGGCTGAGTGATGCTGTACTAGTTTTTTGAGGGCAGGACACTTATTGGGGAGGTAACAGATCGAATGACAGAGGCAGAGCTGATTGTAGGTTAGGAGGTTGTGCAGTTCAAGCCAGTGGAGCTGTCTCAAAGCAGTACAGTGATGAGTTCTATATGAGCAATTTGCAGCAAAGTGGGCAATTCTGTTACAGCAGGCTTCCATTTTGCTTAGTTCAATTTTGTTGAGATTAGTCAGAATGGGCGATGCATAGAGTAGGGTGGATAGAAGCTGGGAGTGAGCAATGGCTAATCTTGTGTTGTTGGCAAGAAATGATTTGATATGGTAGAGTGATCCCAGTTTGGCATGTACTTTTTTAATAGTTAAGTTGAGATGACTATCAAATTTTAGGTGGGAGTCTATGGTTATTCCCAATAGCTTAGCCTGTGCCACTGGAGCGACTGGAGTAGCATTTGTGGAGTAGATAGTGAATTCAATGTTATCAGTGTTTTTGTTATATTTGGTTATAATCATAAGCTGAGTTTTCTTTGGATTGAGGATAAGTTGGGCTTTGGTAAGGTAGTTTTCAATGTCAGCGAATGCTAGCTGAGTTGTTTGCAGGAGGGTGGGAATGTTTTGTGCAGCACAGATTAATGTAGTGTCATCTGCATACTGAATGATAGATGCATGCTGTGCGGAGGTAGGTAGGTCATTTGTGAAGATTGTGAATAGTAGTGGTCCTAAGATTGAACCCTGTGAGATTCCTATAGTTATGGGCAGCTGAGGAGAGAGAGAATTTTCCCATTTCACAGCTTGGTAACTATCAGTTAAGTAGCTTTGGAACCAAGTAAGAGTGGAATTGGATAGGTGATATTGGTTTAGTTTGTTTAGCAGGATTTGGTATGAGACTGTGCCAAATGCTTTGGACATATCCAAAAAAAGAGTTGGCACCTGTAGGCCTTCATTTTTGAGACAGTTTGCTGTGTCTGTGAAGCAGAGGAAGGCTGTAGTGGTACTATGGGCAGGTCTGAAACCATGCTAAGTAGGTGACAGGATGTTGCTGAGTAGGAGATAGTTTAGCATCTGGGTATGGATGCATTTTTCTAGGATTTTGGCCAGGGGGGTGAGTAAAGCAATGGGTCTGTAGTTATTAAGTTCAGTGGAGGTCCCGCCTTTATGTATGGGTGTAACATAGGATATTTTCCAGAGTTTGGGCACATAGTTTTCAACAATTGATCTGTTTATGAGAGTGGAGACTGGGATAGCAATAGCATCTGCTGTAAGTTTCAAGAGATAGCTGGGGAGTAGGTCGGCTGCTGTTGATGAGGTTTTTAGTTTGGAGAGCATGCTTTTGATTGAAGTGGTGGAAACTGTTTTGAGGGTAAAGCTTGTATTAGTGTTATTTGTGTTGGGGGGGATAGTGAGGAAGGAACTGTCCTGTGATACTAAGGATAGAATTGAGTTCACAAAGTGGGAGTTGAATTGTGTTTCGATGGGAACTTTAGTGTCAGGGATGGTTGGTTTGGGGGTAGCCTTTTGGGTGGATTTTAGTAGCTGTTTTACATTTTTCCAACATTTTGGGGGGTTGTGTTGGTATTTAGTTTGTAATGTTGTATAGTAGGATTATTTTGTCCAGCCTAATGCATTTTTTTGTACGGTTGCTTAGTTCTTGGTACTTAGTTAGGTTTTGTGTTTCTTTGTTTTTTTGATAGTAAAGCCAGGCAGTATCTCTGGACTTGAGGATTTGTTTGATTTCTTTACTGAACCAGGGGTTTGTAAAGCTTCTAACCTTGATTTTGCTCAATGAAGCAACAGTGTCTAGGTGTTGTAGAAATATTTTGTTGAAATATGCTACAGTCTGGTCAAGTGGGAGGGTTTTTAAGGGGGTCCAGTCACAGTTACAGAGTAAAGTATTGAGGACCTCAGAAGAGAATTGTTTTATGTTTCTAGTGGATATATAGTTAGTGGTTTTGCATATGCTTGTTCTACTACGTATAAATTATATTATGTTGTGGTCACTTAAGTTGTCTGGGAGACTGCCTGCGTGAGGGTACAATGTGGGGTTGTTAGTTAGGACCCAGTCAAGGATGGATTCCCTTTTAGATTTTTTATCACATCTAGTTGGAATTTGGACTAGCTGCTGGTAGTCATGGAGATTTATTAGATTACTTGGTGGTTCTGATATACAGGTGAACCAATCTAGGCTGAATTCCCCCAGAATAAGGGTTTCTTGTGAGTATGTGGAAGAACACCAGGATAAGAAGTCTTCAAGGCTAGCAGGTGTATTACCAGGTGGAATATAGATCACAAGTGTGGTGATGCCCTTTTTAGGGTAAAGTTGAAGTTGTGAGATAGGCATGTCCCAATTATTGGGGGAGGGGTAGGAGTTTGGTAATTGACATACAGTTAAGTTGGACTTGTACAATAAGGCAGTTCCACCCCCTTTACAAAGTGGTCTGTCTTGTCTAATGATATTGTAGTCGTTAGGGAGAACTTCTGAGTTAGCTATGTTTTTATTTAGCCAGGTTTCTGTTAAAGCAACTATGTCTGGGGAGTAGTGTGCTATTGTGGCCTGGAGTTCAGGAATTTTATTTTTGATACTTCTAATATTAATATTTAGCATTAAAAGATGGTTGGTTTTGCTGCTGTTGTTGATTTGCCCAGGGATGAAGATAGTGGGAGTGTTATGTTCTGACATTTGTGTTGGAGCAGTTTGTGTTGGACAGGATGGATTTCAGCCTGGGATGGGGTGGATATCCCCACTTATGGTGAGCCTGGTTTTAAAATGGTGATACAGATGTTGGAGTTTGGTGAGGAGTGTGAGAAAGTATTGTGTTTTTTTGGAGTAGGAATGAGAGCATATGTGTTTAGTTCTGAAGTGGTCCATTATGTAATTCTTGAACAATTGTGGGCAGATATTATAATGTGTGGTGTCTGCATATGAGAGTGCATAATGTAGTGTTGTGCTACTAAGTAGAGGGATATTGCTAGAGTGATAACTTGTGGTGTTGTAAAGAATTATGAGAAGACAGACTATATTTAGTTGTGTGATAGTCATGGTTATAAAGTTTAAGTTGGTTCTAGGTGTGGGGGGGGGTCTGAATAGGAATTATAGGGTTGCACTATATGTGGATGGAGAAGTAGTGTGGGTGATGTAAAAAAATGCCTAATGGGAATGAGAGCGATTGGGAGAATTTTGTGTGGAGCAAGTCGGTGTGGTATAATGTGATATGACTTGAGGATCTGTGATTGGTGGAGGTGATGTGAGGTGAGCTGTGGGTGTGGCTGTGATTACTATAAATATAGAGGTGGTGGGGGTGGGAGGAAATAGGGGGCAGGGCAAGGGAGTGGAGAGAGCCTGAGCATTAGCGAGGGCAAACGGAGCAGTGCAGAGCCCACCAAGACAAGAGAAAAAGTATTACTTTACAAATCTGAACACATTAAACAAATTCCTGAGGTCTAATGGCATACAAGCAAGCAGAATGTAATGGCTGAAGAGCACTTGTGTCCTGGTGGGAGACTGGAAATTTAAAGATGACTCCATGCTCAGCAGGATTCTAATATAGACTTAGTATTGGGGGATGGAGATAGTACAAGGGGTGTAAACCGGGTGGAATGCAATGAAATCAGAGAGGCAATCAGTGGAAATCAGTGAAGGCCTCAGAGGGGTAAGTAATAATTCAAACTACCTGTAAAGTGAAGGAGATAAGATACAGCAAAGTTTATTAAGGTTGGCAGTGTGTCTTCACATTGACTTGCTGATTAGTAACTAGTTTGTGCACATATTAGAGTAGGGAGATACATTAGCAATGAAGGGGAATGTATAGAGATGCAAATAAACAGGTGGGCCTCCAAGTGATACAAACTATGGCAAAAAGCAGTGAGAGGGCTGCTTGATGGTTAATTTAGTCACAGGGATGTGAATTTAATGTATACTGTCTATTGGACAGTTAGGATTACTGTACTAGCTGAGTGGGGGGGGGGGGCACAAGGCTACAACAATCAGTTTTATTAGCAAGCTGAAAACTACTAAGAAATACTGCTAATGTAATAGCTTTCCTCTCATAAAACATACAAGTAGAATGCCTGGGTGGACTGACCCTGCTCTTGAGGCTCAAAATGTATATCCTTGTTTAGTTTGCAATACTGATTCCTTCTTATACTGTATGGGTGGAGTGGTAGCCACAGACTGCAGATTTGCATGAGTGTGCTCCTGCTCTTGAGGCTCAAAATGTATATCCTTGTATAGTTTTGCAGTACTGACTCCTTCTTATACTGTATGGGTGGAGTGGTAGCTGCAGACTGCAGATTTGCTTGAGTGTGCTCAGCAAGCAGAATGTAATTGCTGAAGAGCACTTGTGTCCTGGTGGGAGACTAGAAATTTAAAGATATACAACTATTATAATGAAGACAGAGTAAAAAAGAAATTCTTTGTGAAAAGCACATGCTAAAAGTGTAGCGAGAGTAGAGATGAAAATATGTTTTAGATTTTATCTTACTCAGAATAAAGCAGATGGATTTATCTACTTAAACGTGATTTTTCACTTCTCTGTAGGAATTGTAGCATGAGTGGAGTTTAAACTTGATGGAAGTGCTTCTCATAGCTTAAGTCAATTAGTGAAAAAGCTGTTGTTGCTGAACTGAAATCAACTGCATGAGGTTAGTAAGGGACCAGCAGGGAATAAAGATCAAAGCTGACATTTTGAATATTTATAAGTAAGCCTCCTGGCTAGAAAGAGGAGTCAGTGTAAATTCAACATTTTAAAAATAAGGAAGCCAAGAAGAAGTTTTGCTTAGTGTTTTCTAGGCAGGTATTTACCTTTGTTCAGGGTAAACCAGTGATATTCCCTATTGGGAGAAAATGTACTGAATTAGTGAATTGACAAATCTTGCTTTTATTGGTAAAATATTAAGTATTTTCTTTTTTTTAGCTACCGATGCAAGGGGTAGACCATATTCTAATTGTGCTAGCTACACCCTTTTAGAGATGGCATGTCTAACTTCAGGTGTGAGGAAATGCAAAAACTCCCAGGCATCTCCCTTAAGACATTAGGCACAACCCACTGACAAACTTGTTGAGATGCAGAATATGCAGCAGAGATCATATTACTCATTTTCAATGGGAAGGCCTATGAATGAACTGGGCAAGTTGCTCTGTGTGAGGGAAATAAGGTATAACTACAACATTTATCACAATGGCACGCGGTTGTGTAGATAGAGCCTAATAAAGCTTTCAAAAAAATAATGTTCATGAAGTGGGAAAAGGTATACTGCGCATACAATGAATTTTGGATCATTCTTTAAGTTACGCACAAGAGGTACTATCAAATATGTTTCACTTGGCCACCAAAGGTATGGTGTCTTCCTAAAGTGTCAGTAAGTTGCATTGTTTCTTTACACACTGTATATGTTTTCCAATATCTTGCAACATTCCTTGCATGTCTGGCAAATGCATTTCTTTATTTTGATTTTCCTCACAGTCTGGTACTCTAAGCCCTTGAGAAGATATTGCAAGCACAAAAGTCATCACTGTGTAAATATATTTCCTAACAATGGAATAAGTCATCTTCCTTACATATGTAACATCTGTCCCTTTTTTTCCTTAGCAGTTTCTCTGAGATCTCTTTTCAACTTCTATGAGTTGTTCAAATATCTTTTGCCATGCCTCGTACCACCAGTAGCCAACAAAGCTCCCGTATATATTGTGGATATAAATATCACCTTTCTCTTTAAAGCCTCTGACATTGATACTTGAACATTTCTTGTCTTCTTTATTGAACCTAGTATATTTCTTCGATTATTTAAAAAAAAAAGTGTGTCGTAGAAATTAATTTCCGTTCTTGAGAAAGTTGATAATAAATTTTATCGGGAATGTTTATGTATTTCAAAATTACATTTTCTATATCCTTCTTTGGCTTATTTTGGAAATATTGGTATTTACTTATCTTTGGTAAAATATTAACCAAATAAGGAAAATTACCAGAAACTGTATTGCATGGCCAAGGAAATGCGTAATTAAAAAAAATGTTTAGTCAAGTTGTTAAAGTTATTAATGATTCTCTAAACTGAATTTGCAAGTGCTGTAATAATGTTATAATCACTTTCAAAAATGTTATTATTTTACATTTTTGATTTTTATTCTTTTACATTTTGCTTCTTAGTACTGATTAATGCACTCCACTGTAAATACAGTACTTTCACTTGATTTTTTTTTACTGATTGCTGTTAGTTGCTACATTAATAATCAACAATGGCTGTATATGACAAAGAATCCTTGAAGTCCTGCTCATATTAATTTGAATTTTGTTTCAGTGTTTTGGTCAGGGCTGGAAATGGTCTTTGGATCAGTCCTCCTACAAAGCTTACAAATGTAAAATAGATAGGCTGAGCCACATTTTAAGCAAACAACCAAATAATGTTTCACTGAATATCAAGACTCTTCACTAAGGTGTAATCTGAACTAAAGATTGCTAATTACATGCTACTTCTGCATTTGTACATGCACATAGTTTTTAATAATAATAACATGTTGTAGCGTAATGTAAATTTTTGATTTAGACACATTTATAACAAGTAAGTCATGATTCTTAAGTTGCTTTATCAAACTCAGGCTGTACAAAATAGGAAATTTAGGAAAAATTCTAGAAGGAACTTAATTTATAACTCTGGTATTTCTAATTATGCAAACAGTGTTTTTCTTATCTTTGGAAAATTTTAAGAATTGCTATCTTTCAATAAAGTTCTTCAAAAATGTTTTATGACATTTCATTTGTTTTTGCAGGATTCTGTGTGAAATAAGGAAACAGCTGTTTTCATATAATATATTCTAACAGTTAATTAGCACAAAAGGATTTACAGTTCTTCAAAGCTTTTCGGACTTATCCAAATGCTGATCTCTGTATTTTAACAATTTACCTTTTGTGTAAGTCATACAATCCTATTTCATTCCTCTTACATGGCTTTGCTAGTTGGAGTTCCTTAGATGGTCTTTCTCAATAATGAAATAATGATTGGAAATGAACCAGTTTAGTAGGAAGTAAACATTTTGATGATAAATCTGTCAGAATTGATAAACTGAGCCAAATTATTTCTTAACCTTCTCTCTTCTGACCCATATTGAACCCTTCAATATATATCAAAGAGCTGTCACATTGCAACCTTGGAGATACGTCCTTGGGCTCAGTTTGACTTCATGCTTGCACTTGTTAAATTCACCTGGGGGTTCTTCAGATAACTAGATGACCAGGTAGATAAAGCAACTCTTACAATTGCTGAAGTTCACACAAATAATAGAATAGCAATTATTGTGTCTCAGAAATAAAAATGCAGTCACAGACATTTCAAACATACAAATGCATTTCCTAGTAGTATGTGGGAGATGAGTTTGTGCAAAGAAATTGAAACTGCTTACAAACAAATACCAGACGAGGTAAAAAAAAAATAAACATTTAAACATGCTAGAGATTGCCATCACATTTACAAAAAATATTTTTACACTGAAGTTTTGGTGTCGGTGTAGCCTTTCCATGGATATAGTGTTATTAGTTTCAGTTTATTAAAGAAAAAAGAAAAAAATAGATTTCCTAAGCAAGAATAATGTCTGTCTAAGCATTTCCATTTCATTGTCAGATGCTTTCAAGGAGCTTCATATAGAAATATATTGCTGTAGATTAAAGAATGGCATATTAAGGTATAGAAAGGCAAAAAGTATTTTAATCTACCACTACTGAATCTGTTCAAGATTTAAGAGGAAAACATGCTGTACAACAAATGAAACCAAGTCACTTTTCGTACCTTTTTGAAAACAAATTGCAATAGATACTTTTCCTGGCAAAGCACGGACAGATGTTTTGTGGATGGGATAGTGTAGCCCTTCAGTTAATGCAAATAGCTAAAATGCTCATACAATTTGCACTGGGATCAGACCATCTTCCTCTCTGAAGCACAATTTGTCTATTAAATCACTGGCAGAAAATTCTGCTGAATGCAAAAGAAATTCTCAAAACTTGGGGGGGGGGGGTTCATTCTTGATCTATTTGCTATTGTGTACTATTGACCAGATGATAAACAAGTGTCCCTTTTGTAATGCCACATTTCATGATAGCCTTTCTTTGGCTCTGGGCTCCTGGTCAAGGTCTACATAGTATCCAAGCAAAATGTGTACAAAATTGTTAATCTATAGATTGTCATTATAATTATTCTTACCATCCTCAAGGGAGGAGGGCAGATTCAGGGGGAAGGGTTGGAATTACAAATCAAATTAAACACATTAATTCCTGTAGCTACTTGCCTTCATTACCCCACGGACTATTAGAATTGGATATATGAAGGAGAGATGTTTCAATCCACTATGCAGGTGGATTTGTTAAATGAAAAAAAAAATGGCATTACTGTGACTTGTGAGGGTAGGAAATGTACCTGTGGTAATTTTAGTATTTTTAATTTTACTGACATTGAGATAAGCAATAGGCATTTTGAATTGTTTACCAAAGGATTCCAGTTCATACACACTTGCCCTGGGTCTTAAGCAAAACATTGGTGGATTTAAAGTTGTTCACTAAGCAATTACATTTAAAATTGTTTTTTAAGGGGCAGGAACACAACAGAACTGAACTTTGTAGGAAGAGTTTGTTTAACCCCCCCCCCCCATTCAACCCATGATTATGAATATTTGAAAAAATGGTTGAACAGGACATAAGGTGGTTAGAACTGAAAAGGGACTCGGTCAGTAATTTTAGTGATCCTGAGAGAGACCTTCTTAATGATCTTAGAATTAACCAATGCAGAATTATGAAACTGGATAATGGGGGGGGGGGGGTTGATGTATTCCATGAATTATGAGATGGGTATGTACAATATTTTGAATGATGAGAATCAATAAAATGTGGTCTCTAAAAACGAGAGTAACATTGCCTACTCTAACATTAACTACTGTCTCTTTGACCATTTGTTACAGGGTACCATCAATGAGAAACTTTGCAATTACTTGCATGTGTAAAATCCCAGGATTCCCACAATTTTTGGGATACCCAAAATCCATAAGGGGGTGGAGATTCTGAAATTTAGAGCTATTGTTGCGGGAGCATGTTCTATTACTGAACCCCTTGTTATTTTTGTTGATTAGCAACTGAAGGAATTTGTACACTCATTGACACACATTACTAAAGATTCATGGGATTTTCTGAAAAGTATTACCGGAGACAAATTTAACAGTGTGGTCCTGCTGGTTACTATTGATGTGGTAGAATTATTTCCAAGTATTCCACATAACAGCGGTTTGGACTGGTTTAGTGAAGTGTTAGTGGAAGTGGGGTATTTGAAAGGAATCATGGTAAATTTGATTCTGGAATTTATGGACACTGTACTAAAGAATAATTTTGTATATTTCAACTGAGATTTTATAAGCAGGAAAAGGGGATTGCCAAGAGAGCTGCCTGTGCCCCCTTTTGTGCTAATTGTGTCCTGTATTTTTGGGCAAAAAAGTATATACTTGAGACTGACTGGAACAAACACATTTCCTTTTATACCCGTTACCTTGATGACATCTGTCTTTTTTGGGAGGGTTCAGTAGAATCTCTATAAGACTTCTTTAGTTACATTAACAATCCCTCTGAATTTCTAAACTTCACCTACACCCTGTCCCAATTAAAGATAGATTATGTGGATGTTACACTATGCAAAGATCATGCTAACCAGTGTTTTCATTCAAAATTGTTCAGGAAGAGTACTTTTTCTAACTCATACCTATGCTATGAAAGTGGGCATCCTCACTACCAAAAGAAAGAGATTATTAAAGGACAACTTATCAGGGCCTCAAGAATGACCAGTGATAAGGATGTGTTCCTTGAAGAGGTAAAATTTCTTACATTGTTGTTTTTGGAGAGGGGTTACCCCAAAGCACTTATTGACACACTAGCCAATGACCTAATTAGAAACCATGACACCTTGTATTACCCACTTTTGGGTACTGGTAGAACTTCAGGAGGTCAGGTGAGGAGTGCCAACAACAGCCATGAAGGTGCATATATACATACCTTTTCTACGACTTCCACCTGGGTGGAGGACATAGTGAGGAAACCCTGGACAATTCTGAGGGTTAATGATGAAACTAAGAATTACCTCCCAGAAAAACCTACTTTTGTTAGGAAAAGAGACATGAACTTAAAGGAATTATTTGAAACAAAACAGACAAAACATTTTTTGAGTAACGATTGGAGAAGGGTGACCCACGGTTGCCATTTCTGTAACTAGTACAATGATATGATGGACAAAAATGAGGTTTATGTACCATCAAGGAAATACTGGGTGAGAGCCACTGGTTCCTACAATTGTAACGTGAAGGGAGTAGTTTACTTGGTGCTATGTGAGACCTGTTTTAGTTTCTACACTGGAAAAACAGAGGGAAATTTAAGGAAGAGGTTATATGAACATATGTAAGATGTTTCTAGGGCTAAAGAATCCAATGCACTATTCAAACATTTTAGAGTATGCCTTGACATAAAACCAAAATTGTTTGTACTGAAACAGGTGGCCATTGACCCCTGGGGAGGTTGCTAGGAAGCTAAGCTAGAGTACAGGGAGCTGTTCTGGCAACTTAAATTGGATTCTGGAAGGACCCCGGGTTTAAATGACCAAATTAGTATTAACAGTGTATTGAAACCCAGAGCAGCTAAATTATAACCAGGGATATATATATTTTTACCCATCATAATTATTTTGTGGTTACACATAGTGACATTCATGGCTAGGGCCTTTAAAGTATTTTTAAATTTAATACAAAACATTTGCACAACACTGTTTTGTAGTGACATTCTAGTTTATGTATTTATGACAGTGTATTAATTAGGTAGAATTGAGGGATATCTTTCTATTCACAACTTTATTATTTTATTATTGAAATAAACTATGTACTTTAGAAATTACATAGTCTCTTTTTAGATAGGATTGTACATTGCCTTTTTAAAACGTAATTATTTCTTGGTAATTGATTAATTGTTGTTGATTTCCTGATTGGTGTCTGTATATAAAGCATTTTGCTAACTGTTGAATTTGTTCTGATGAAGCCTGGAGGTTCTGGGTGAAAGTGTTTAACCTTGTGAGTTTATCTGTGAAATTGTGTCACTTTGTGGTTTTACACTGCCTTGTAGATTTGGAATAAAAGTTTTAGCTCTGCAGTCCTGCCTGGCCTTGGAGTTCCGTTTTTCCGTTTTAAGCTGAAGTTGTGGTTTCAGTGTAGCCTTGCCATGGATATAGTGTTATCTCTTTCAATTTATTAAAAAAAAAAAAAAAAAAAAGATTTCCTAACCAGGAATAATGTCTGTCTAAGCATTTCCATTTCATTGTCAGATGCTTTCAAGGAGCTTCATATAGAAATATACTGTTGTAGATTAAAGAATGGCATATTAAGGTATAGCAAGGCAAAAAGTATTTTAATCTACCACTACTGAATCTGTTCAAGATTTAAGAGGAAAACATGCTGTACAACAAATGAATCCAAGTCCCTTTTCGTACCTTTTTGAAAACAAATTCCAATAGATACTTTACCTGGCAAAGGACAGACAGATGTTTTATGGATGGGATAGTGTAGCTCTTCAGTTAATAAAAATAGGTAAAATGCTCATACAGTTTGCACTGGGATCAGACCATCTAACCCTCTGAAGCACAATTTGTCTGTTAAATCAGTGGCAGAAAACCCTGCTGAATGCAACAGAAATTCTCAAATCTTGGGGGGGGGGGGGTTCCTTCTAGATCTATTTCCTATTGTGTACTTTAGACCAGATGGCAAACAACTGTCCCTTTTGTACTGCCAAATGTCATGATAGCCTTTCTCTGGCTCTGGGCTCCTGGTCAATGTATACATAGTACCCAAGCAAAACGTGTACAAAATTGTCAATCTATAGATTGTTATTATAGATAGTCTGCTTGTGACTACCTAATACCCCCAATTACAAAGCTGATATCCTAGGCATTACAGAATGGGGATTCTTGCAAGAGTAGATCAATGCTTATGCCTTCCATTCTGGTTAGGAAACCATCGAGTCCCTTGATGTCTGCTGCTAGACTTAAAGGCATGCAGTTTGCTGCATCCCCCACTCTGTGATATGCACTACCATCTGCTGATCAGGACTTTCATAGGCAACCACTTGAGAGAGTGGGGTTATACTAATGATACATTTACTCATCTGATGGTAAAATGGTAAAATGGTCAACAGTGCAGATTATTATTATTCCTTCATTTTTTCATGTATAGAAAAGCTAAGAGATCAGGAGGAATGGCTACTGAATTTATGGCTATTTTTGGGAGAAAAATCTTGATTAACATATATTGCACTGTGCAGTGTATACTTTATAGTTAAATGACACCCCTATATTGAATATGTTGTTATTCACCTGAAGCCATTGTTTAATTCCATGAATGTATGTTTTACATTCCAAAAATATGTCAGGTATAGTTAAGCACTTAAGTTTATACTGTTATATTCAGCATATAGGTTCAGGTGGGTATTTCCTAAGCAGGTGTTCCATGTTGTTAAAGCAACAAAAAAGTGTATTTAGGATAACAACTACCCTGTAAATGACTAGCACTGAGGTATAGGGGTATAAAACCCTAACTATAGCCCATTTGACCAAGGTTCATTTAGCAGCTTAGCATTTGGGGTATGTACCTATCCCACAGGGAAAAGAACATTTGTCAGGGCATTCCCTGTGAGGAGGCATACTCCAAAGATGGAAATAACTCTGGAATATAACAGGGAAATGCAGGGGAGATGGAGCATACAAATAGGTAGGTCATAAATGAAAAAGTTCTCCAAGTGGAAGCAGTCAATGGTACAACTCCATGTGGATGCCCATAGAGTATACCCTAGCTCCAGAATTAAAAAGGAGATGATCTAGAGATAGTAGGAGATGCTGATATATACCAAATGTTAGATAAAAGGAAGGAAGTAAAAGGGAAAACTAAAAGAATTTGCACAATCATCAAGTGACATTTACAAATGAATGAGAACTCAACCTGCGATTGCTTTGAAGATGGAAAAAAACAAATGAGGCCACTGTCTTCTACCTGAAGCCTGCTGTTTTAAGAAAAAAAAATTGTAGTGGGTTCCTAAATCTGCAGATTATAAACTAACACAACAAAGGAATTCCTTATGACAAATGATGTAAGCTGTTAACTGCTGGTGCTAAAAATTCAGTAAGTAAAACCGCTATAATTCGAATAAACAGGCAATTTATTCCAGTGTGATAAAAATGTTACAGATGTTATCAAGATGGTCTGCAGATGTAAGGAAAAGGATAATGGATTGAATCATGTAGTTGTCATGCTGTGAGATCTGTCAGTGTTTTATTACACTGTTAAAATATAATACGGCTTACATATTAAAATGAAGTAATTCAAATGAAAAATAAATGATGAAATATAAGTTCACCCATATAGAAGAAAAGTCCAAAAGTAAGAAACAAGTGAGAAATTAGGGAAATAAAAATGTACAATTTATCAATCTAATCACAAAAGGTAAATGTAATTGTGTCAGAAACTAACGCACTTAATTACCATGTTTGCTCGAATTCCGTGCAGTCATTAACATGCAAGATTTTCTTTTCATAAATTATTACATAGATGATGCATTCTATTAAAATACAGACTGAAAACAATGAATCTTTAACTACTCAGATCTTAATTTTGTTATTGCAGTAAAGCAAAACGATTATCATTATTCATCACCATGATGCAAGACAAATATATGTACAACTCAGGACTTTGCAATAATTCAATCTTTAATTCACATAATACGGTGGAGCATGTATACAGATGGGCAGTAATGCAAACAGTTAAAACTACCTTAAAATCATACTTACAATTTATAATGAAAGCTAAGAATATGAAAATAGCCTCATTAAAAAGAAATATTTAGGTGTACCATGTGCATGTCTATTTAAGCAAATGTTGTTTTATTTTAGATTGAACTGTATACGTTCTTTTGGGCTACATTTGCATATAAATGCAGTTTGCTAATTTATTTTCAAACCATGTAAAATGTAGAAGAATGAGACTTGTTTTTATTTCTCAGTTGGAACAGATGGTAACAGTTACAACAAAAGGGAAATAATGTCAAACCACAAAAGCAACTTAAAAATGGGGTTATATAAAGACAACATTTTAGAAAGAAAATGCATAGTAATGCACTAACCATAGCAACAGCATTAAGAATGTTGCAAGTTCCATGATGAAGATACATGTTTAAGGCTTTCATAATGAAAAGTTTGCAGAAAAACAGCAGCCATTGAGAGATGAATGAAGTGTTCATTCTTAGATCCATTAATTATGCATGTTAGTTGAATTTGTTCTAGTGTATTCTTTTTCTTTTATGATTATGACTTAACATGTTTAGCAGGCTATGTATATGGTGTGAACATGAATGTTTTCTGTACCATGCAGCTAGTCTGAATTTTTGACTGATCATGGGATTTTCAGAATTAAGACTAAAGGATGGAAAACGAGATACCGGAACAATTCCTTATTCCCCTGATTTATAAAATACTTCTGATTTGTTTCTCCAGTGATGATGGTATGTGGGACTAGGACTGGCATGTTGATATTCCAGGTCATTGTTTGTTGGTTGAAGTTTACCTCATACAAATTATATAGGATCTTTCCACGAAGGCAAAAGATTCCTAGTATGAGTTAACTAATCTAGCAAACAAGAACACAAAAGTCCCAGTCTGAAATAAAATACTGTACTTCAACTAACACTAATTATAAGTAATTATAAGTAATAAAAGTGGATCATTGGAAAGTTAGCCCATATCCTTAATATTGACAAAAAGTTTTTATTTTCCAGACAGTCTTACCCTGACAGGGTGACAGTATCACTTTACAACAACAAGATGATATTTAATAGTGTTAATATGGTTAATTGAATGTCACAAAACTATCAAGTTTAACTAAGAAACATGATTATTTAATTATCTTATATTCAGTTAAATTCCTTCCTGCATAGAAAGTAGCCTAATCAGTTAAAGATGTCATATGCAAAAGTGCTTGAAAGACTGGAATCTAGATACTCTAGATTTATATGCTGCTTGCTATTAACGGTTTATTATACCATGATCCCCCCAAAATGTGCACGCTGATTGGCCAGCGTGCCCGTTGTAAATCGAGTTATACTAATGGAAAAAGGTCCGGTCGCCCGGACTTTTTTCCATTAGTATAACTCAGTTTTTTAAAACACTGTCTCGCTATGTTAAATGGGTTTAACATAGCGAGACAGCTTTAAAATAAGCAACGGAGATCTCCGTTGCTTATTTTAAAGCTGTCTCGCTATGTTAAACCCATTTAACATAGCGAGACAGTGTTTTAAAAGCAATGGAGAAAGCAAGATCTCCGTTGCTTTTTAGTGTTGCTATGTTAAATGAGTTTAACATAGCGAGACAGTTTTAAAATAAGCAACGGAGATGTCCGTTGCTTATTTTAAAACTGTCTCGCTATGTTAAACTCATTTAACATAGCGAAACACTAAAAAAAAAGCAACGGAGATCTTGCTTTCTCCGTTGCTTTTGCCCACAGCTCTGATGCGCAGTACATCAGAACTGCCGCGGATGCCAGACATCTGCGGAAGGGCAGTAAACAGGCATTATACTATGCCATTATTTAAGAAAAGTAATAGTTTCTTTTCTTAAATAATGTCATGGTATAATAGCAATAACCCACTTCTGGGTGTGGGTAATGCTAAATTTACCCACGGTTGGCTTTGTTTGGTCCCTTGGGCTTCGCCCTCGGGACCAAACCACTCCAACCGTGGGTAAATTTAGCATTACCCACACCCAGGCATGGGTTATTGCTATATTGAATTACATGATTGTGTCTCTTCTTTCCTCCCAATAATTTTCCCTTCCATGGTTGCAAATTCTCTACTATTATGCTTAAACTTTAGCAATGATTTATTTTACTAATATGAAAAAAAAGCTACAGTTTAGTGAATTACCATGTACACAAGCTTCAGAGTAGCAGATGTCCTAAACATGGAATGGAAAGAAATGCTCATGCATGTATCAATGAGGTTTTCAGGTTCTGCTGGTATATCACTCCCTTTTCAATTGCAATAATATGCTACAGGCAGCATAAGGTAACAATTATATAGTAATATTTGACATTCTTTCTGACAGCTTCTTCTTGTAGCTTCGGATATGGCAGTCTGAGCAGTCCTGTAATAGTCCTTCACAAATGTAGCTCATTTTCTTGGATACCTGTTTATGATGGCATACTGCAGTTTTCAACCTGTTTATGATGGCATACTGCAGTTTTCAACCTGTTTATGATGGCATACTGCAGTTTTCAGTAACTTCCACTTTTTCCCCATTGGATTTGGCTCATGCAGCTTTGATTATGTCTATATTTGCATCCCAGATTTGTCAGTTTATAGATTCCAGTCTTGCAAGCACTTTTGATTTCGATATCTTTAACTGATTAGGTTGCTTTCCATACAGGAAGATGGCAGAGATTGTGGTCTTCTGTACTGGAGCCTTATGGATGGACCCGACAGGACTTGAGTGCTGTTGTTGCTTTAGTGCAGCAGGATTACCTTAGACTTTGCTCTGTTTTGCACTGATTGTCCAGTTATTTGAAACTTCATTTTTGTGCATTTCTAACTGTGGAAGGCTTTCAGTTTGTTAGAGCATTGATTTGTGAAGGTTTGCTCATGGACCCCTCTTCCTGCACCTGTACCAATTAAGATCATTCTAAAGCTGCTTCTGTTCTTTCTTGTACCTAAACTGTTTGCTAGTTTTTAGATAATCTCCGTGCTTTGCTTCATATCTTCATTGGCACTTATTAGGCTATAAATCTGTGAATATCATAAAGAAAGCTCTGTATATTCCAACAGTTGTTTCCAGCCCTTGTAGTTTACATGCAAATAACCCAGATGTGGAAAAAACAAGGATATGTTGGGACGTTTACTTTTTGTCCCTATCCATAAGGAACATGGGTGCTAAACAAGGAATGAATTTATGATGTGATATTCATTCAACCCAGTTATGTTTGAATGGAGTCAGAGAAGTGCTTTACTTTACATGTAGTATGGATCCACAATAGAGGTACTCTCTGAGATACATGCCTATCCCTTTCAGATGCTCTATTTTTGTTGCAAAACAGCCTGAGATCCATTGCTATCAATGGACTTGTGCATGTATAATAGGTCTGACATGATAGGGTCTGCCTAGGCTTTAAATGCAAGACAGAGGTTACTTCTCAGTAGCCTGTATGATACTGAGAAGAGAGACAAGGTTTTGAGATTCCCTACATAGTTTCTATGATTCAGGGCCTTGACTTCCTTTAATGAGAAAGTACTATGGTGTCTCCAGTTGTGACAAGCATTTGGACAAGTTCATACTGAATGGAGCATTATATTCAATGACTGACTTGATGAGAGATGAGCACAGTGGAATGATTACATTCCTGGACCTTGAGACCATAGCTCAAGACAAGTTATAAACCACACAAATTAATGACTTTCTTACAATAGTGAATATGCAATGACTGAAGGACAGTTCATTATTTCTATAGGTTCCAGATCCCTGACAAATGGATCAACTTTCAGATCTGCATTGTCAATGTGGTACTTTCATGCTTGACAAAGGATACGACTATGCATTTATTGCTACATAGTTTTGTCCAAGATTTTGACACACAGCTATTTTTTGCAAAAGGCTTTCTTGGAGGATTTTGCTATCCTTTGAGGAGTTTATGACAGTACCAAGTTTAGCATCATCTGCAAACTTGGTCAGCCATAAATTCTTAATCTTTGCTTTGATTAACAAGAAATAAATGTCACAAAGGAATGGTCCAAGGACCAAACCTTGGTGTACATTTCTAGTAATAGGTATTTTGGAGGAAGAAGAGCAAACCACCCTAATTTCCTGTGCTCTGTTTGTGAGCCATTTTGGCAACCAGCAAGTTGCACAGAGATCTTTACTTAGCTGAGAGAGTTTATCTACGATACCTTAGTATGGGATGGTGCTGAATGGCTTTGTGATGTCCAGATATGCAATGTTTGCGTGTACTGTATTGTCCTCATGCATTGATTCAGTAACCTTCCCAAAAAAGTTGACCAGGTGAAGTAGGCAGGATCTTCTCTTAACAACTCGGAAATAGATTGGATGGGGAGTGTTTAGGTTACCAATGTCCTGATGTATTAACTACATAATAAGTCTTTCAATAGCCTTACAGCTGAAGCTTGTCAGGCTTATGAGTCTATAATTATTCAGGTTAGTTGATGCCCTGCCACTGTGCAAGGGACTGATGTTTCTTTCAGTGATCTCGCATGAAGCCTATTAGGACAATGATATTGAATAACATCTGTAGGTGATCTGACCAGTCATGTTTTAGAATGACCACATCAAGGTAATGTTATTTTCCTTGGCTACTGCCTTGAGTACTTATTCTTGGGATATTTGAGGAGAGGCTATAGATAAAGGTATTTGATCTGAGAATATAGGACGGCTGAAGTCTGAACTAAATTTGTCTTCTAGAAAACTGGCAATGTCCTGTGTGTTTGAGTAGGTCTGAGTATATGATATCTATTATTATTAGCTCTGCCCAGTGCTGGGCATTGTTTCTCAGGATTCTCACATAGTGAATAATGGCTTTGTGATTTTATTTACTACATATCTGGGTTTGATTGATTTCAGCAGGGTCTGAAGTGTCTTGTTAAGTTTAACAAAAGTTTTATTGGCATATCGAAAGTTAAATTTGTTTTGAGTGCAATCATTTTTTTTTAAATTCTTTATAGACTGCCTGTATTATAGTTCCATCACAGGGGTTTACTTTTAAATTTAGCATTGTATTTACTTCTGATGGAGACAAATGCATCTGTGCAGCTATTTACATGTGAGTAGAATTTGGCAGTAAATGATTCCTTATAAGCTGTGATGTTGTCAAGATGGAAGGGGATTTTGAATTTAGCTAGGTCGTCATTCAGTTTCAGTAGACTTGTTGGCATAATGTCTGACTACCAAGGTATTGGAAGATGCTTCTGGCTTCATACTTAAGGTGAATCTGAATGGCCTGTGGTCCGGTTTTGAATAGGGGTGAAGTTAGGTGAGGAGCAAAGCTTCCCCATATTTGGAAGAACCATGTCCAGGATTTTATCGCCCCTGGTTGGGGTATGGACTAACTTATCCACAGAGTTTCTATTGATGAAGTCCATGCATTTATTCCTGGTTTAGCACCTGAGAAGACTTTTAGTTGTCAGTACATTGATTTGTGGTGATCTGTAAGTCTTTCGGTTAATGTTGTGGTAACTGATGTCTCTTAGGAGAATGATGTTTGGCTTAATGCATAGGGACTCCTTACTGGTTATGCATGCGGTATGGTCTGAGGGGGACAATGAGTGGGTACTTTACTTAACTGTGATATTATAATGGGTTTTGTTAGTAGCAGGTTGGATGCTGAGGAGTTTCATTTAGTTATCCTGTATAACGACTCTGGAGAAGCAGCCATCTTAATGCCTTCATTTAATGAGATGGACCTCAATGTCTAATACACATTGAGACCCTACATTAATGGATTATTCTCACTGGCCTTGAACCATGTCTCTAGAATGATGCATATGCTGTTTTTTTTTCCAGGGAGTGGACCATTTTTCTCAAGACTCCTAGCACGGAGCAGCAATACCTTTCTGTATCACTAATTATGTTTTGTTATGTTAGAAGCTTTAGAAGACTGACAGTACCTAAAAAAGGCACTGAGTAGATGTATAATGATTTAGTCAGTATACTGATGCCTTGGGGCATAGGTGCAGGCCACCCCTGGCAATGTGGTTTGAACTGTCTGCTATCTCCTACCAGACTGAAATGTATTGTATCCCATTAGAATGATACCAAAATACAAGCCAATTATTGAAGTCAATAATCTTTTATTTGTATTGCAGCATAACTGTAGGTGATGGTAAAATGCTGTTCAAGGTTATGGTCATACCTGCCTCAGACACATAGTCTGAGAACTCCATTGTGTCTGTCTTCATATAGTCCAGGGAGGTATGTCTTAACTCATTTAGGTTTACATGCAGTATGACTGCAAAGACTCAAGTGCATGCATAACCTGGCAAATCCTGGCACCTGACAGGCAAATGATATGTGTGTGTGTGTGTGTGTGTGTGTGTGTGTGTGTGTGTGTGTGTGTGTGTGTGTGTGTGTGTGTGTGTGTGTGTGTGTATTTATGTTTTTTTTTTTGTGTTTTTGTGCCACATTTTTATTGTATGTTTTACATTTATTACTTTTTATTGAGCTATTGAAATTGAATGTGTATTTCATTGTCTATGTAATTTGAAGTACTGATTCAAGTTTACTTTCTGAAAATAGTATTTTATGAATTGTAATATTCATTTATAAACACTGATCTACTTATGCTTCATTTTGATTAATGTATCCTTTTAGGAATTAAGCACATAAATAAAATTGAAGTTCAACATGATGAAAGAAATTAGTACATTCTGAAGGATACTGATCCAATCAAAATGTTCCCAGTGAAGGATGGTCAGGAAGAGTTGATAGTGAGTCTTTATTAATATTCCAAAAGGTAAATGCCAGTTGTACAAAGCCAACCACTGTGCCCTTTGTGAAACAAACAAAAAAAGTAGTCATATTGTGAAGCCATCTCAGAATAAATGCCAACTGAAATTGAAGACTTCTAACTTCACAAAGTCAAGCAACCTCCTGCAAATAATTTAATAAATCCCCACTTAATTTTAATACATCATCTTTAACCTGATAAAAAATTCCATCAGTGCCCAGAAAATACCTAAGTGCCATTCTCTCTGTAGCGCACATAATTAAGCATTTGCACAGAAAAGAAAAAACATAAGGAGAGTTGAAAACAAAGAAACAAAGACATTATGAAAATCAACTTGTCAGTGTGCATCTTACATTAACACAGCATTTCTGTACCCTTAATTCTTAGAAAGGCAGTTTCTCAAAAAATCACTGTGATATCAAATGATTAAGGTGCTGAAAATGGTAACGTAAGCTGCTGCAAATAAAAGTGTGTGTGTGTGTGTGTGTGTGTGTGTGTGTGTGTGTGTGTGTGTCTGTGTGCTTGTGTGTGTACGTGTGTGTGTGTGTGCGTGTGTGTGTGTGTGTGTGTGTGTGTGTGTGTGTGTGTGTGTGTGTGTGTGTGTGTGTGTGTGAGAGAGAGAGAGAGAGAGAGAGAGAGAGATAGAAAGAGAGAGCATGTGTATACATTAAATACTAACCAAACTTACATTTTGTATGCAAAATACTTATTCCAACAGCATTTATATATACCTCGTCAAGTTTGAAACATTAGGCAAATAAAATATTTTACATCAAATGTGTAAACAAAAAAAAAAAAATAATATAGTATTAAAAAGTGTGGAGTCTGCATGTCCTCCCCGCGGTCGAGTGACCTCCGGAAGACATGTGTGAATGGGCATGCCTTTGTTGAAGGTTGGGCGTTGGGCTGGCAACTTGGCACCATAAAAATATACTGCCAATCATTAGCAGACCGGAGTTTCGCTGTGGCGACCCCTAACCGGGAAAAGCCGAAAAGACAAACAAACATTAAAATAAAATAAGTAAAACAAATCAATTTTACAGACAGCCTATTTTCTAATTACAATATTGCCCTCTAGGGTGTGTGTTTGTGGGTAAGTAAAACATTCCCAGGGGTGTAGAGACTCTCCTACTTGTGGCACTGGACCTCTGAAGACCCCTAGGAATGCATTTTTTTAGAGAGTAACACATACTCTGTTTTACATTGTGCTTGCATAGTCAATATGACAAAATATTCCATCAGTCAAATTGAAGTGCATCTTTTAGCCTCCACATGGTCAGCTTTGCTCAATCCCATCAACACTGGCTCTATCTTACACTGTTTTTTTACTCTTCTAGGTTAGCTGAGTGCTGCTGCTGTTGTAATTTGTTTTTGAGGACTAGAGGTTTGTCCTTGTTGCAGATGCATCTTGTTGTTTGAATGGTGGTTTCCAAGAATCAGACTTAATTTACATTTTTTTTTTTTGCTCAAGGAATTTGCATAGCAAGAAGATTATCAATTAAAATGAATCGTGAGGTGTATTTTCATTGGCCAGATGTCCACTTTTCACATATGCAGTTGAAAAATCATCAATAAAATATGCGGTCATACATCAATTTATTTGCGTGGAACTCTAGAACTTTAAATTTCTGAGAATGTTTAACGTAACTATCATTCCCACCAAGGAAAGATTAAATTCCCTTTTTCTTATATAAAACAATACTTACTTACATTCAAAGCTCCTGAAGATGTACATGAAGAAATAAACCCATGGAATGCAAAGGTCATTAATACTTTAATATGCTATATGTTCTTTGAGGACTCTCTACTTCCT
This sequence comes from Protopterus annectens, assembly GCF_019279795.1. Classification (NCBI taxonomy): domain Eukaryota; kingdom Metazoa; phylum Chordata; order Ceratodontiformes; family Protopteridae; genus Protopterus; species Protopterus annectens. The sequence continues at coordinate 1,594,115,222 of NC_056735.1, read as the reverse complement.
ATCTGTGTCTATGTAGCATCTACTGGATACTGTGTTTTCCTACCATGTTACAAAGACATAAAAAAGTTGTGTGTGTGTGTGTGTGTGTGTGTGTGTGTGTGTGTGTGTGTGTGTGTGTGTGTGTGTGTGTGTGTGTGTGTTTGTGCGTGTGTGTGCATGTGTGTGTGTGCGTGTGTGTGTCTGTGTGTGTGTTTATATATATATATATGTATATACACACATATATATATATATATATATAGAGAGAGAGAGAGAGAGATATTTATAGAGATAGATAGATAGATAGACAGACAGATAGATGGATAGATAGATAGATAGATAGATAGATAGATAGATAGATAGATAGATAGATAGCTATAGATATAGATATAGATATAGATATAGATATAGATATAGATATATAACCGTATAGATATACGCATGTATCCTATAAAGGATTACTTTCCCTGGTGTGTGCCAAATAAGAATCATACAGTCTTCTATCACCCCAAACTGGATATAGTGTGCATCCAAGTAACAGTGAATAAATAAATATAGCATCAATATGTTTGTTCTATGGTCTTGAAAACTGACTGCTTGACACCAGCAGCAGCAATAGTGACCTTTTTTGATGTTATTTGTCCAGCACAATGAGTTTAATTTATCAGTTGTGGCTTATAATAGTTAATCTGGAGAGTATCATATTCTTATTAAAAAAGTAATTTTTACAAAATATTGTTTTTGATTTCTATAGCTGACATTTTATGAAAAAAGTTCTGATTTTATTCTTCTTGTAAGCTGCAAGTGTGTCTTTTAGAATTGCTAACCTTATTTATATAAAAATGTCTATTGCATTCAATCTTTGCAAATAAGAAGGCATATTTTAGACATCTAACAATATCGATAAACATAAGTGTTTTATGTAGCAGCACTTCTATATATGATTACTGATCTTCCAGATCAGATGGTTTGTCTGTCCTGTTGCATTTGACAATGAATGCATGAACACCAGCAATGCTGAGAAAGCAAGCATTAACAAGAAAGCTCAGTACTGCTGTTCAGTCTTTATCACATGCATTCAGTGATGTGGGCAGAGCCTAAATGGCCAAATGATAACAGCTTTTTTTCTTGAGCTCCACATCAGCTACCAATAACAGGAAAATTATTATTTAAAATTCTATTAACAGCTCCTTAAAGGTTATACAATCTGTTTGAGAACCTGTAATCTACTAGATTTTCAACTTTGGAACTTTCTCTTAAAACATTTCCTGTCAAAATGAATGATTATACAACTGGGGAGAGATGAGCAAGTCAAAATCTTCACATGCTGATTCCACACTAAGGAAAGAAATCCAGTCTGTAGCTGCTACTCTCCAGGAATTATCTTTTAAAATGGACAGATTTACTGACAACCTTGAAACTTTAAAGATGAACTGTCAACAACAAACTGATGTTCTAAAGGAAATCCTCCAGCAGCAACAATCCAAAATTCTGAACATTGTGAGTTAACTGAATTATATAGATCAAAGACTTAAGGAAGATGAATTCACTGTGAGACCATTCTGCAACAAAATACTTGGCTGATAAAGTAGATGATGTTGAAAACAGAGAGAGGAGAATAAATATTAGAATCTTTGGTCTCTCTGAAAAAACAGAAGGAGAAGATATTATTATCTTCCTAAATTCCTGGCTGCCTGAATTTTTGGACTTAAAAGAAGGTTTTTTATACAGGATTGAGAGAACACATAGAGCCATAGGGAAACCTATCCCTCCTTCCCCTAATGCCTCTCCAAGATCCATAGTTGTGAAGTTCCTATCCTTCTTAGATAAAAAACTCATACTGAAAACAACTTGGAGGAAAAGTCCCTCGTCTTTCAAAGGAAACCAAATACGGTTAGATCATGATTACTCCTGGAAATGACCAAATAAGGTCAGATAATGATTACTCCTGGAAATGACCAAATAAGGTCAGATAATGATTACTCCTGGAAATGACCAAATAAAGTCAGATAATGATTACTCCTGGAAATGACCAAATAAGGTTAGATAATGATTCCTCCACAAGAGGCCTGGAAATGAGGAAAAACTCTTGGCCATTGGTAAGGCTATTAAAGCAAAATAAAATGAAGGCACAATTAGTCTATCCCGCCAAAATCAAAATCTAAAATCAAAACAAGATGAGATCTTTCAACAGTGTCGAAGAAGCTGTTGCTTTCATCCAAAACAACAACATCATTACAATCCCAGAAGGCATGGACTGGTCACCATCTACAACCCTTAAAAGATCACGCGAGAAAAATAACTGGATGGATGTAAGAAAGAAGAAAATGAAAACTGGAGCTACAAATACTGGACTTCTTAATTGTCTCAAAGATCAAGCTAAATCATAAAATGTTTATGGAAACCTAAAGAAGTATGTTTCATTACTTTACTTGTCTTGTATAACTCTTCATTTATTTAACCAGTGAAGCTTGCAATCTAAAATTAATATTACTATATTCCTATTAGATACAAATGCTAGTGATACCTAGGATGTATAGTTAGTGGGATCCTACACACATATGTTTATTTCTTTATTGAATTGTCTCTTCCTTTTCTCTCTTTCCTTTTTTTATTAGGGGAGGGAGAGGGGAAAGAGGTATGCAAATGAGAAAAAAAAGTGGGGGGATTAATTTACAGCCTGTTTAATCAGAAACCTGAAATAGATAATATCAGAACTTGATTTTATGTATATATTGTAAAGGACAAAGAACACTTGTTTTTTCAAGCATTCTGTCAGTATGTGATTTAAATATGACATCATTTATTTTCCCTGATCTTGTTTCCAGCTTAGCATTTTAACATTCTAAACTGTCATTTGTTTCTTTCGTGAAACGGTAACCTTGAGCACTACTTTGAATTGAGGAGCAGTTTCTTTTTCTCTGCATCCAAGTGCTCTTGTGGTTGTCTGTAAACTGAACTTCGTATAGCATTAAGAAACTTGTTTGAGCTGTGTTTGGGTACTGTATTAGAACTCCGGGGTCAGCTGTGCGAGTGACGCTAAAGTGTGATGGAGATCTCCTTTGCCTGTGTTGTTGCTTCAGCAGCTTGAAAGTTGTCTGGAATATAAAGTACACAAGACATTTGATTAAATATTAACAATTAGTAGAAATACCAATTTGTTCTAAATAAAAATAAAATCCACTAGTAACTGATCTCTATGGTAACCAAGGCTTGATTATGTAAATTATGATGACATCATCATTGCATTTCAAATCCCATCAAGTGTTTGGGAAACTAGCAGGTCAAAAAAATAAATAAATTGGCTTTCCGTAACATGATACTAATAGTTACATCACTTTCCTGGTTTATACACAAGCATCTGCATACAATCAAATGAAAGTATTCTGTAAATAGTAGGAAGGAAAGAGAAAAATAACTTTCTGTTGAACAGCTGATTGATTACAATTGTGACCACTTATAAACACTGATCACTAACGGTAAATATAGCTTAGAAATAAGCAAATACTTCACAATTACCTTTATGGATTTTCTAGAAAGGTTTCATCCACTCAAATAGGTTTCTAGTTAAGTGCTATTATTGAGTAGCATGACATCAGTACAGAAATACTTTAGCACACTGTAGCTTTTACATGTTCCGTATTGAAGAAATAAACTGGTGGCAAAGTATTAGAATATAGCATAAATACTCAGTTACAATTGCCTCTAAATACATCTAAACTGTTCCTGTTAAAATTTACCCAGTGAGATAAATAGTAAGTACCGCCATAGGGAGAGTATAAAACTACTTCCTAGTACCATCATTTCACATTTGGGCTCAGGTTCTTTCTGATTTGATTTGAGATGTCTGCTCCATCTGGTGCGGCGTTGCTGTATCTTACAGTGTTGTTATTGGGGAGATGTACAATATAGCTGTTATAAAGACTTGCTCAAGTGGCACACATACTCAAGTTATTAATAATTTTTCTGTTTTACCATGCTTAGTGCTGTTATAAATAATTGCCACCCTGCAGTTTGGAATATAAACAAGTTAAGCTAATTTCAAAATGTTAGAGTCCTAGAAGATTACCGATGTTGGAATGACATATTGTTCTCCTACGCAATAGTAGAGAAAAAGAGTGGTGGATAGATGTTTAGCTAGATGAGTGGTTTCAAGAACTCTTTGAACATTTTTTGAAGCTGGAGCTAAATGAAAATAAGTCTGATTTATTATTTACAAACAACAAAGTTTGCAATAATAGACTCTAATATACTCATCAGTACCTGAGATGTGTTATAAGAGATTGACCATTAATACAGCAATACATAATTGAACAACACATTAAGACGGTGCGTTTTCCTTTAATTCCATTCCCAGACTTTTTTCAAATAGACTGCCTGTCTTTGTTATTGACAAAATTAATACAGGGAATGCAAATCAACATATATGTGTGTAATGATATGTAGACATATATATGTGTGTGCTTGTGTGTATAGGGGTACATATGAATATGTACATATATATATATATATATATATATATATATATATATATATATATATATATATATATGTGTGTGTGTGTGTGTGTGTGTGTGTGTGTGTGTGTGTGTGTGTGTGCATATAAAAGACAGTAACTATGATGATGAGAATAAAGTTTATACATAGACACAGTAATATTGTAACTAATTAGATCACTAAGTCTGACCTTGGTAAAAGACTGAAGATCAGATATGTAGTAACGGAGATTCATTTTGCAGGGCTCAAATGTTCCACTTAATGCATTAGAAATATAATGACAAATGCTAAAAAGGAAGTTGAAGGGAAATAGAAGGAGGGAATAAATAAAGGGGAAAGGAGTAAATATATATATATATATATATATATATATATAAATATATATATATATATATATATATATATATATATAAACTCTAGACTGTAGTGAAACTTATTGCAATAGAAGATGTGATATTTAAACTATATGGAAGTACAGATTTCTCTGTACCTAACCAGATATATACCTATACATAATTTGTTAGAAAGTAAATTGATATTTATTTATTAATGTTGGAGTCTCTCCGTGGTTATCTGAACTTATTGAGTTTGAGATAGAAAGGAATTACTTGAACAGTTTCTCATCCTATAACCATCACCATTTGTAAATGTACAGTTTAATTCCATATGTCCTTGCTCATGATTATGCTATTGTAATACTGTTACTAGCTAGTAGCAGTAGGGAAATATGGGAAATTACTATATAGAGGAGTATCAATCATATAATACCTCATAGTAAGGGAAATGCTTTAGTAATTAATTGCATATAATATATTTTACTATAAATACTTTAAGTGCTGATCTACTACTTTACTGATTAATTCTGGTTAACACTGTTATTGTTTCTCCATCTTTAAATTACTGGAATTATTTATGTAGTCAGATACTCTTTGAGCCCTTTAATAGATAATTCTACTTATACATGATCATTATCAAAATATTATTTTTCTGATTCTATAATTATTCATATAGAAGTGAAGATATATATATATATATATATATATATATATATATATATATATATATATATATATATATACTTCAATTGAACAAAGGTTTATTAGTGAAATTTAGTTGCACTGTTTATAATCAAACTGTATATTACACTAATATATTGTTGTTCTCTCATATCAATTAATATATAGACTTTCATATAACACATACTCTGGAGCCTCAAGTTGGGCAAACTTGTTTCAAAATTTTGGAAGTGATGGTTAATCTGACTGGATATCAGATTAGGAATGTTCTACATTCCATGTCAGTTAATGGATTTACTGTTTATCAAAAGTTGAGTTTTAAATATTTTTTTCTTTTTTTAGGCCTCACACTGTTATTAAATTGTATTTTATATTGGGAATCAGCACCTTGTCATCAAAATATAATCTTTCCAAGAAGGGTACGCAAGTTTTGAATATCATGATTGTTTTCTATCATATTTTGCTAACACTGTAAACCTTTAAACAAAAAAGATGGACTTGACTTTTCTTGCCTTAAACGTTAATGGTTTAAATAGTCCAGGGAAAAAACTCAACCTATTAAAATAAATGACATTAAACAAAGCATAAGTAATATTTTTACAAGAAACCTACTTCAAAATAAATGATAGATTTAGATGGAACCCAAAAGAATACCTAAGATTATCCAACTCCTCATACACTAAAAAAAAACAGAGGTGTTCTAACATTATGGAAGAAAAGTGTTATCTCCCCTCATATTTTATATAATTATGAGGATAAGGAAGAACTTCTGACAATAATAATAATTTACAAACAGAATTTGGACACTGGTCAGTGCCTAGTGGTTCCCGGGAATTGGGGTAACAACAATAAAAAAACTCTTAGAACTCATCCCTAACAATTCTAATGGTAGCCTGATTTTAGGGGGTGATTTAAACTGTTTACTAAATGACTCAGAAACTAGTAACAAGAGACCTTTTAATATTACTTGTGTAGGGAAAACTCTCAAAAAATGGGCAGATAACTTACAGCTATTTGATTTTTTTTATCTCAGAAATGATAATTAGAATTTTCCCACTGTGGTTTTAGATACAGGACTCGAACCAGAAATGAAAACATTTTTATATCCCAAGACCTAAAAACAAAAATATCACACTTTACAAGAGTCCCATGCCCTATGTCTGATCACAATGCACTTATTTTTAATCTTCAAACAGATTTAAAAAAACTGGCTCTCACTAAAAGAATATTAAAGTGAAACAATTCAAACCTTGGCTTGATACAGAGACAGAATTTTTCTTACATACAAATCTAACCAGTGAAGTAAATGTAGTAATTCTTTGGGATTAGTTGAAAGCATATCTATATGGCAAAATTATTGCTTGGTCTAATAAAATGAAGGAATGGGAGTCTGAATTATCTAATATACAAAAAACAATTGTATTAATTAATAAATATAATACTAAAGTCATTTCACACAAGAAAAAGGAAAATGAATCCTTAAACAAGAAATATAATGACATTTTACCTCATAAAACCAACTTGGCCCTAGAAAAATTAAAACTAAATTATTTCTCTGTATCTCCAAAATATATGCATATTCTAACACAGAGTGAAAAGAAACTCTATTGAAAACAATATTGTAAATGTGCTCCATGAAGGGAGAAATAATATAAAAGTTTCTGATATTAGTGATATCTTAGATGCCTTTAAGTATCACTTTTCAGAACAATACAAAAACAATGACATGAATTCACAGACCACAGTCTAGACTTCTCGGAATTTAAAAGTCTACCAGAGAGTTTGATTAATGAGATTCAGAAACAAATCTATCTAAAGGAAATGAATGAAAAAATTAAAGAAAGCAAAAACAATAAATCACCGGCCATAGATGGCATTATTAATGAAATGTATAAGCTTTTACCATACTCCGCTATATCACTCTTACACAAAGCCTTGAATGAATCTAATTTACAAGGTATAATTCCATCCTCATGGAAATACTCATTAATTACTCCCATACTATAAGAAAATAAAGATTCTCATATGTGTAAACCATATAGGCCAATTTCTCTGATTAACAATGACTATAAATTATTAATGTCTATTCTAGTTAACAGAGTTAAGAAATCCTTAACCCATCTCATCTCGGAAGATCAAATCGGATTTATTTATAATAGACATACTCAAGATAATACTCAAAGAATTATAACTAACATAGATATCTTAAATAGGGATTATCAAGAGGCTCTTATAATCACTCTTGATATTAAGAAGGACTTTGATTCATTAAACTGAAAATATCCTTTTAAAATTCTTGAATCATACAAATTCTCTATTCAATGCATTACTTTTATAAAAATATCTATTATAACAATTTACCATATGTAAAATTAGGTCCATTTATGTCAGCACCTATCAAAATTACTAAAGGTACCAAACAAGGATGCCCAATGTCTCCAATTTTATTCACTTTAGCAATAGAACCCCTTCCTTTGGCAATTCAATCTGATCCTAAAATTATAGGCCTAAATATACATAATCATTTTAATTCCAAAATAATGTTATTTGCAGATGATATCTTACTTACTTTAATAAACTCTGAAGAATCCCTACAGGAATTACATATACTAGTCAAAAATGTTACTATATTTCTGGCCTAAAAATCAGTAGTTCTAAATCTAACCATATGTTTCTAAATAAAAAAAATCTTAATGATAATACTAATTTGACTACTAATTAAATAATTGGGAAGCAGGTTTCTTCATTGAAGTACCTAGGGATTGACCTATGTGAAAATATAGACCTAACTTTAAACACAAACTATAAAAACATTATAAGCACATTAATAAAATTCACAGAGAAATGGCATAAATTACATCTAAAATTTGAAGACAGATTACAAATAATTAAAATGATCGTATTGCCAAAAATAAATTACATAGCTCTTTCTAACTTTATATTACCTAGTAAAAGTATTTTAAAAGAATTAAACAAAACTCTATTAAAATTTTTATGGTATCCTAAAAAGCATAGGATAACTCTAACTAATCATATTAGACCATGGGAACTTGCAGGAATAAATCTCCCAGATTTAGAATCCTACATTAAAGCCTCTAACCTCAAAATTATATTAAATTGGATAGACCCCAAATATTCTTCAGCTTGGAAATCATTGCATACAAGTATTATCCTAAATGAAAATAAGCTAATAAAAAAATTACAATTAAGCAAATTAAGTAACAAACTTTGGTATGTACTCTGTATCAATATGCAATATAATACTATTAAACATACTAATCTAGATTATTTAAATCATATCTATAAGTCCTTTAGAAGTTTTGTAAATAACAATATTGATATTAAATTATGTATCCAGCTTTTATTCCCCTTTAAAACTACAAAAAAACTTTCTTGACAATATTAGCTTAGTCACACTCAGCTACTGGGAAACAATTTACATGCTGGTATCATTGCACAAAGAACCTAGTTGCACTAGATGCACAAAATTTGATCAAAGACTATGATCTACCATCATCAGACTGGCTAGTTCTCAATAGTCTACTTCCATTCACCCAAGATTTGTGCAGAACAATACAGAACTCTTCCTATAGCTCATCACCCAAATTTATAATTCGTATGTATTAAATACTGCATGGTGAACTTAACTGGAAAAACTTAATCTCAGAAATGTATAAAATTGTTATTACTTATAAAACTACTCCTAATCAGAAATTTTGGGATTGTGTTACTAAAGATTGTACATTGTCCCTATCTCCTGTGAATAAATAAAACATTTTACACTCTCTTAAATTAACCTCTAATTTACAAATATGGAAGATTTTTTTCCTGGAAATTTTAGCATTGAGGTTTTTACAATCCTAGTAAAATTGCTAAATTTAACTCCTCTAAAAAGGTGATATGTTGGAGATGCTCTCTTGAATATAAGGCTGATTGGCCTCACATCTTTTATGATTGTTCTCACATTAAGAAATTTTGGTATGATATTGAAAATTTTCTCCAAGCCATCTTTACTGATTCCTTTATATTATCAAAACCTTTAATTCTTCTGAATGCAAATAAATCTATTGTATTGAATAACAAATATAAATATCTTCTTTGGACAATTCTAGCAGCAGCCAAAAAATGTATTACAAGGAGATGGAAGTCATCCTTCATTCCAACCTTACAAGACTTCATGACCCTTTTGGTTGAAGTAGAGTCAATGGAAATAAAAAATAATCAAGAATATACCTAACAAAAGGACTAAAAACCCTTGGACAAAAGTTCTATCTCTTATTCAGTCATTGAATTCAGATATGTCTCCATCTAATCAGTCATATTGAAAGTATGAATGAATGAATGAATGTTGTACCCTACTTTACATTTTATATCACTTATTATTCCCTTTAGTTTCTTTTTTTTTTCTCTTATTCTCCTTATACAGTGCTTGAGGCCTTTGTAAAAGTTGTACATAGTTCTCATAATTTGTTGTTCAAATGATTGTTGTTTAAAAATCAATAAAAAAAAAAAAAAAAAAACAAGCATTCAGTGATGCTATGGACGTATCGAACATCAATCCCGTTGCTACGAAAATAAAGTTCCACACGTTTAACTGGCGACAGAATAGCTTCTTGCATTCTTAGGTTTATAATAGCCGTGCATCTTTATAAGAATTGGGTAAAGTGTAAATGTGTGTATATTAGTATGATACAATTCAGTTTTACAAATAACTTTTATGAGAAAAGTAACTTAAACAGCATTTTATGTTTTTTCAAAATGGCAGCCATGCATTTATCAATATATTGTTAAATCATTTTTTTGTCTTGCGCTGTCTTCCTAGAGCTTCTTCTTTTTCATGTTCTGTATTTCACCATGTTCTTTAGACCCTGTATCACAGTATTACTGAACAATTTATAATTCAACCCTTATAGAACATGCCTGTCATCATTTAACTTTCCCTATTAAGTCTATAATTCTTATTTCCAAAAGTAAGCTGTGCTGAACTGCTGGAAATTGGGCAAATAGGCATATACTCATGCATAACTTCATTAATGTCACTCAAAGTATGTATACAAACTTAAAGGGATAAATTCCCACTATCTAAGTTAATTTAAAATGTTAATTCTGAGCAAGTGAACAGCAGTGCACAAAGTTAAACAAGTGTACAAACAGGTAATGTTGAAAAAATCTGTCTTTGATGAATGTAAAATATATTACATTTAAATAAATTAATCACTACTCCAGTACATACATACACAGCTCCTATTTATACATATGTAAAAAAAAAAAAAACTTCCATAAAAACTTGGTTAGTTTTGCTAAATTTATAAAAAAAATCTATGGATGTTTAGTGACAAATAGATAAATAAATAAATAAGTAAATAAATAAATAAATAAATAAATAATAAATAACATTTTATAATTTGTCTGCAGGTATCTGAAGCACTGGTAAAATAGAAATGTTGTAATGTATTTCATGGTTGGATGGATGGTAGCATTAAACTTTGCCTGCAATGCAAACACATACACACACACACACACACACACACACACACACACACACACACGTGTGTGTGTGTGTGTGTGTGTGCGTGTGTGTGTGTGTGTGTGTGTGTGTGTGTGTGTGTGTGTGTGTGTCTATATATATATATATATATATATATATATATATATATATATATATATATATATATATATATATACATAATCAAAATAATAATAATAAAAATAATAATACAGTCCTTGTTATGTGGCTCAAAGCTCCTTTTTCTTATAGCACCAAATAAACATTTTTGAAGATTTAATATATTTGCAACCTGTGGCAGGTATAATTTTAAATGAGGCAAACTGAATGCATTATACAAATTAGGTACTGAAATACCTTCTGATTAGTGATAGTAGCAAAAAATGTAAATGCAGGTTTGCAGTCCACATTGAAAAAAAAAAAAAAAAACTGCTTTTCAGAGGTTATAACTAAAGGCCATATGTTCATAGTTCATATCAAGCAAAACTCATTTGTAAAGTTGCACAGTACTTTAAAAATGAAGACAGATACATTTATTTTTCTCTTTTAGTGGCTTTTATTAACTACAGTACACACTTGCAGGAGCCTCATGGAAAGTACTAGGGAGACTCTCAGAACAAAGAAATAAACAAGCTTATATAATCATGTAGGGATTCACATCTAGATCAGGGGAGGTCATCGTGCCTCTTTACTCATCCATCATCAGGCCCATAATTGAGTACAATGCCCCTTTTGGGATGTACCTTACCAGACACCTGCAGCAACTGGAAAGACCCCAAAAGTACCTCACCAAGTGGATCAAAGGACTCAAACAGATGCCATATGCTGCCCGGTTAAAGAAACTCCAGCTCTACTCAGTGGCATACAGCCTGCTCAGAGGCGATCTGTGCCTGACGTATAAAGCCATGTCCAACCCGGAATTAATCCACATGCTGCACCTCAGAAAATCCAAATCCCATCGTGCTATGCACTCGAGAGACTTGAACCTCAGCACTGAAATAAATAGGACATGCTGGAGGGGCAGATTCATAACCTAGAGGTTCCCTTGACTCTGGAATAAAATCCCAGTTCAGGTTAGGCAGAGACCCTCATTGACTCTCTTCAAGAGGAATCTTGATGAGTGGATGGGAGATCGTAAGTTTACCCCGGGTATAACTTCTGTGTCACTGTTAGACACAGGCACAGTATACTAACCTCGAAAAAGGGCATAGCAAAATTAATTTAAAATGGGTGGTGAAAGCCAAACACACTCTGGCTTATAAATGCCCTAGGGCAGATAGCCTAGTATGAACCTATGAACCTATTATATACTGGTGATATTGCTGACAGTACAAAAATATAAAACTGAACCAATTAGATTATTACACAGGGCAATTAACCAATCAAAGGTTTACCCGTACACATAAGACAATTTACATCATCATATCTCTAGGCAGAAGAGAAAATCGGATATACCTCCATAAAAGGTACATTTCCTGCCTTCAGGCAGAATCTAGTTTGATCAGTATTTTTCCATTGTTCACAGTTCAGAGTTGACAGTACTCAGTTCATTTCAGTTTATACAAACTGTCACATACTCAATTCCCTTTGAAACACATGCTTTGGCTGTTCATATTCTACAATCCCCCATTTGATGCTGAGTAAGCATCATCATTTAATTTGTCATGCATTTGCCACAGATCTAGCATAATCATGCTACTAGTCTTTTCATCATTGAGAGACATTTTCATTTTATTATCTATAGTCATAGTTGCAGGCATATAAAATTTAGGCACTTTCTTCACAGTTTTTGAAGACATTTATTTTAAGATCAGTGCTTTGATTAGAAATAAGACAATGAAAGCAACAATTGCTAATACTGCAATTAACAAAATCAGTTTAAACAGTCCACCACCCCAACCTGAGAACAGGTTGGTTAACCAAGCCCATGTTGAGCTATCAGCCTCTTTGGCCTCTGAAAGTTTGGAAATTCTCTGAATCAGTTCAACGTGACTTTTAATTTCGTGCTGATTGTCAGGAATAAAAGTACAGCACTCCTCTTGTATTAAAGCACAAGTTCCTCCTTTCGCCGGTAGGGTGAAATCGAGGGCCATACGGTTTTGGAGTACTACAGCCCTCATAGCAGTCAGTTCATCAGTTACTAGTTCTAAGGCAGAAAATGTAGCATTGCTCAAGATTTCGAGCAGTTTAGATAATTTTCTCAGTTCCCAAATTGATTTCACTGATCCGTATGACAGAATTATACCAGCCCATGATATTACATCATCACCCAAGTCCATATGGGACAGTCCTTTGGTACTAGCATGAGCCACGTCATGAAGATAGATCCATGAAGCATCAACTTTGCCTACCAGATTGGCAAGCTTTTTGACCTCTCGAACGTTCTGAATTTTTCCTTTAGGTAATGTAGATACATGTCGGATAGCTGGAACTAGGGAACCCAGGAAACAGCTGCCAGACCAGTTTCCTGGTAGCCATTTATATGCTTTTCTTCCGCACACAAAATAACAGTTCTCGCCTTTGATGGTGATATTGATAGGCTTAAAGTGATTCTCAGCATTCTGCCACCCTTTAAATATTTTCCAGTAGACAGTTTCTATTTTCCGGGAAAAGTTAGCTATAGAGTTTTTTACAATTCTTGATATAGGTGAGAAATTGGTTACACAGCCCCATGCAATGCAGTTGTATACCACTGTTTTGTTACAATGGCTCCACCCTACTCTGATTTTATCAAGTTTCTGGAAACACACAGTTCCATTTTGATGGACAGACAACTGTAATGCTACTTTGTGTTTCGAAATAACTCTTGATGTGTCATAGATCAGATTCGTCCATGTCTCTTTAATCCCTATAGGAACTATATTTAGCATCAATCCCCCATGAACCGTAGGAATGGCAGTGCAGATCCAGCAACTGGAAACATTAAGGGATGATGCGTAAGTATATTTTATAGCTTGGTAGGTATTGAATGGTGGATGCCATGCAGTTACTATTACTGTAGCAGAAAATAGGAATGGCCACAGTAGAAATATAAGAACAACAAAAATAACCACCAAGATTGTTTTACAGTACTTCAGTGGAAATGGTGGATCTGGTGGTATTGCATTAGAATGAAGAAGTGTTCCGATTGAAGAAATGTCAGACATTGTTAGACGCAGGAACAGTATGGCTTTGAGTACGGGAGGCGATAGGTGGATATTCTGGAGCTGTGAAAGGTAGAGGTGTTTGATCTTCAGAAGGGGCTACTTTTTTAACGTGTGATATATGAATCCAGGTTGGTGAGCCTTGTAATCGTACTGCTGAAGAGGTTATCAATAGAACCAGGTAAGGCCCCTTTCAATGAGGTTGCAGTGCTGTTTTTCTGGAGAAAGACTTGGCTTACACACAATCGCCTGCTTGTAGTTCAGAAGACGTAAAAGGATCAGGGTTATGTTGTGCCGCTGCTACTTGGCGGTGATAACACTGTAAGAAAGAAACAAGAGAAGTGCAGTATACAATAACATCATGATCAAAGGCATTGTTCTCAGAAAAGGGTGGTGGCGGAGTCATGGGCATGCGCATAGGTCAGCCCATTAGAATATTATGAGGAGAAAGACCTTTAGTAGGATGTACTTGTGCTCTCATAGAGAGCAAAGCTAATGGTAAGGCCTGTACCCAAGTGAGGCCTGTTTCAGTAGTAATTTTTGCTAGTCTAGTTTTCACTGTTTGATTTATGCGTTTTATAATTCCAGATGCCTACGGTTTATATAGACAGTGGAATTTTAGAGTGATGCCCAACATAGTACACAGTGAGTCAATTAATTGAGCTGTAAAATGTGTTCCACGGTCTGAATATATATAACAAGGTACACCAAATCAAGGTATAAAGTCATAACAAAGTTTCTTAGCAACTGAGATAGTATCATTTTTCTCACAAAGGTATGCTTTTAACCATCCAGAAAAAACATTAACAACAGTTAAAACATATTTAAAATGTGCACAAAGTGGTAATTCTATAAAATCCCATTGCAAAGCACAAAATGGTCCCAATGGTTTTGGTAAGGGTTGCATGGGAGCCATTGTGCCTTTAGAAATATTGTACTGTAAATAAATGGAGCATTTGCTCACAGAGTGCTGTACAGAAACAGAAAGCTTTGGGGCAAAGTAATCCTTTTGGATTTGTTTTATTAAAGCTTGTACCCCAACATGGGCTGGCAAATGATAAGCTTTAATGAGGGAATTTAGCATGGATAGGGGGCAAACCAATCTGCCATCTGGATGTTGCCAAATTAAATCAGATCATTTAAAACAATTTTGAGCCAGCCATGTTTTTCTTTTTGATTTTGAGACCTCATTCTGTAAAGCTTTTAGTACTGTTTTATCAAAAGTTTTCATAGATTGTAATGGCTGCAAAAAGTGACCCTGAACAGTTTGTGAGAAAGCAGTCTGTTTAGCAGCCCAGTCAGCAAAATTATTGCCTTTACTCTCGAAAGTGTTATTGGATTGATGGGCTGCACATTTAACAACAGCAATTTTAGAAGGTAACAATAAGTCTTGTAATAAATTATTGAAATAAAAATGTTTTTTAATGGGTGTTCCGAAAGATGTTAAGAACCCTTGTTCTTTCCATAATATGCCAAAATTATGAACAACACCATGGGCATAACGGGAATTAACATAAATAGTAACAGACTTGTCTTTAGCTAGTTTACATGCATGTGATAATGCCACTAATTTTGCAGCCTGCGCGGAGGCGCCAGTAGGTAATCGTGCTGATTGCAATACTTCAGTCGGTGTGCAGACTGACCAAGCAGCTTGGAATTTGTCGGAGTTTGTTATCAAACAGGATCCATCAATGAAAAGAACTAAATAAGGATTTTGCAAAGGAGTATCAAATAAATTCAACCTAGGAGAAAGAACAGAGTTAACTACTAACACACAATCATGTGGTTCGCCCTCGTCTGAGGTTGGTATTAAAGAGGCAGGGTTTAGTGGAGGGCAGCGTTTAATTTGTAAAGCAGGATTTCCCATTAAACTTATTTTGTACTTAGTAAGGCGTGCATTTGAAAGATATTGTGTTTTAGTTTTCAAAAGTAAGGCTTGAACAACATGCGGGACTGCTAGTACAGTGTCATGTCCCAGAGTTAGTGGAGCTGCCATGTCTACCAAGACGGCAGCAGCAGCCACAGCCCATAAGCAAGCTCGATAACCGGAAGCAACCGGATCCAATTGAGTGCTATAGTAAGTAATTGGTCGGTATCCTCCAGTGCGTTGCTAGGTTAAGAGACCCAGAGCTGTCTTATTTTGTTTGCAACAAAAGAAAACAAAAGGTTTAGAATAGTCCAGTAACCCTAAGGCAGGAGGATTTACCAGGGCTGTTTTAATTGCCTGAAAAGCCTCATCATGCTGTGACATTAAGGTTAGAAGGTCTGTAATGTCCTTTTTCCAAGAGTTGCAATAGAGGGGCAGTAATTTCTGAAAAAGACACCCACTGTCTGCAGTATTCTGCTAGACCAAGGAACCCTCTAATTTGCCTCTGGGTTACAGGATGAGGTGCAGTTTGAATAGAACTGATACGGTTTGGGAGTATCCAGAGAGAACCCATTTCAATTATGTGTCCTAAATACCGTACTTTATTTTGACAATATTGTAATTTCGATTTATTTACTTTAAATCCACGTGCGGCTAGAAATTTTAACACTAAAAGAGAATCTTCCTTACAGGCGTTACTGTCTGTGGAGGCTATAAGTATATTGTCCACATAGTGGAATAGTACTGAACATGATGGTAGCTGTAAATCTTGTAATTGCCTATGCATTTCCCTTGAAAATAAAGTCGGAGATTCTACATACTCTTGGGGCAATCCGGTCCAAGTGTACTGTTGCCCTTTGTAGGTAAAAGCAATCAGAGTGTAATGGTATAGAGAAAAAAGCTGATGAAATATCTATTACTGTAAAACATTTAGCTGTAGTTGGGATGCAACTTAAAATAGTGGAGGGTTTGGCACAATTGGGAAAAAAGACATAACTGCTTTGTTAACTTTCCGTAGATCCTGTACAAATCTGTAAGCTTGTTTACCAGGTTTCTTTACTGGTAATATTGGAGTATTACACGGGCTTGTGGTGGGTACTATTATCCCTTGCTGTGTTAGTTCAGAAATAACAGGGGCTATACCAGAAATAGCCTCAGCCGTCAGAGAGTACTGTGGTACTCGTGGTAATATTGCTCCAGGTTTTAGAGTTATTTTTACAGGGATAGCTGAAGTAAAAAATCCTACATCATTATCATGAGTTGTCCACAAGCAAGAGGGTAGGGAGTGTAAATCTTTATTTCTGTTAGAATCTGACTGAATACACATTGATTGCAATGTGATATTATCATCCAAGGCTGCTAAATTAGTGTCCTGTTGATCTGAAGGTACTTGGAGATAGACTCCGTCAGCTGTGCAAAAGATGGTGGCTCCCATTTTGCACAACAAGTCTCATCTTAATAAATTTAAAGGCGCTGATGGTCCTACTAAAAAGGCATGATTATCCTGCAATGGTCCCAAAGTTATTGGGACAATAACGGTTTCAGAATACTCAATAGGTATACCAGAAACACCCACTCCTTTAGTCACTTTATTAGAAAGTGGAATATTCATGGCTGTTTTGCTAGTTAGCATAGATTTAGTTGCTTCGGTATCAATCAAAAATGGATATGGTTTATTTTTAACTAGTAACATAACATGTGGCCCGTCCTGATCCGCAGGAAGGAAGGGGTACAACTGCTGTTGTTTCTGTTCAGGGAACCTTTATTGTGGTTGTTGTCGAGGGTTTGGCGTCCTGTTAGAATTCCATCATTGTGGCGCCTCAGTGTATGGTGCAGGTTGCTCTGCCAAATATGGACACTCATTTTTCCAATGGCCTGTTTGGCCACAATTGAAACATTCATTTTGATTACTTGGATTCTGGGTTTGGGTGGGTTGTGTGCCTTGATAGTTTTGTTTGTTGTGAGTAGCTGGACTGTGACCTCTACCCCTCCCCCTTCCCCGCCCTCGCCCTCTATCTCGGTGACCAGGTTGGCCCAGAGTATTACACATTTGAATTTGTGTTCGTACTAATTTTTTTCTGTAAATCCTTCTTTTTTTTTAGCCAAATGGTCAGATAGGTATTGTACTTGCTGGACTAACTCATGCAGGCCCAGACTAGACCAATTCAAACATACTTCTTTTAATTTATCTCTCAGATGAGGGCGTAACCCATTCACAAAAGCAGCTGACAGCCCGCTCTGTGCTGGCCCTTTGGTGGGCTCTGGGTATCCGGAATATGCTTCAAAGGCATCAGTAAGTCATTGTAAATATTCATCTATAGGTTTGTCTTCTCTCTGTGTGACTGATTTAAACTTTAAAATGTTATTCTCAAATTTAAACCACAAGGTTAACTATGGGTTAACCTATTCACCAAAAGTGTTTTCTACAAAATCACTTAAAATTGTTTGATTGTCATTTAATTATTGGTTCAATTAGTTAATTATTGATTAATTAGCTTTTTTAAAAACTGTATAAAAACCAGAGGCACCATGGATTCAGTATTCTGATGAAGTCTGCTTTGGGCAGACGAAAGCGCTCATGCAGTGGGAATTGTTATTACCTTTGTGATTAAAGAAGTTTTTTGTCTGTCTATACGGAACTTTGGTTTTTGTTCTCAGTGGAATACTACATTTTTTGTGAATTTTTGTGATTTGATTTAATCTTAGACCAATTTGGGGTAGGTGGCACTATAACGGTAATAGCATCAACTATTCATTGTCTAACCGCTTTAAAACCATTTTTTCCTTGTGTTTTATGCTTTGGTATTGGGGTGGGGACATTAGCATGATCCCATATACGTTTCATCAGATCAGCTGGAACAGCGTATTGGAAGGACAGCTTTAACTTTTTTTATAGTAGGATTTTGTAAACATATGTGTCCTGCTAATACGTGTTGAAACTTTGCTGGGTTATTATGAATGGGTGGAAGTGATTTAGTAATAGCCTGAAAATCAACTGCCGACCATGCCCTAGGTACGACGACAGTAGCCGGTTGTTCTGCATCTCTGGCATGTGCTGGATTTGGAACCTCCCTCAGTGGAAATACTCGTGCTTCATCTGACGAGCTCGTGCTTGAATCAGAAGTGAAGCTTTGATGAGATTTATCTGGACTAATGTAATCATCCTTATCCTTAACCACAGTTGGGCATTGCTTATAATATTTGCCCTTGTGTGAATAAACCATTTTCCTGTTTTGAGGTATTTTTGGCTGACTGGACCTAGGGTCAAAAAGCATTTGTACTTTTTTTTTGTGTGCTGTTTCTTAATCTTAGAGCAGGTCACTCTAGGGATTGATTTGCCTATATCTATTTGGTTAGGTTGTTCAATAGCCAGGTGACTAGGCTGGCCTCCTATCACCTGATCTCCCCATCTAGGGTCCAGAATGATTTTCTCTTCCTTCCGCCGGCCTTCACTCTGTATTGTAGAACTAACAGTTCCATCCTGTAGTTGTGAAGGTTGGTATTGCAGTGGAGGAGCCGTAAGGGTGGGGGGAACCATGGGTTATCATCTTCAGATGATTCTGGTATCTGTAGTTTATTTAATTATTGTACCGGATATAATCCCTTAAAGGGTGGTTCTTTTAAACGTTTACCATTAGCTATACCTAGATTCTTAGTAGTTTGTCACAGTTCCTTTATCTGCTCTTTTAACTTTTGTTGACTATCCTTAAGACTACTAACGACAGAATCTTTTTCCCATTCTTTAGCCTCACACATCCAATCATTAAAAGCTGCCCAGCACAACCCTGGTATTTTTCCTTTCTTTTTTAATTTTTTTTGTAAATTAGTCAGAACATCTTTATTAAAACTACCATTTTCCGGAAAAGCAAGATAGCCGTCGTCCTTAGTAAGGGCGAACCACTGCTCTAATAACATACAACTGTCCCGGGACACCCAATAAAACATATAACCAGCTGGTGTACCTTTTTCTGGCTCATTTAGTTTTCCTGCACTCACTCCCATTTTCACTCAGTACCCCACTATCACTCGATGAGCTATACCTGTTTACCACAAGTTTAGCTAAAGCATTATGAAAACGTCTTGTTACCCTACTCTCATACAAGATGTTATACCTGTTTGACACAGGTTTAGCTAAGGCATTATAAAAATGTCTTATTACCCCACTGTCATATAATAAGCTATACCTGTTTGACGCAGGTCTAGCTAAGATGTTATAAAAACGACTTTTTACCCCGCTTTCATACAATAAGCTATACCTGTTTGACACAGGTTTAGCTAAGATGTTACAAAAACGTCTTTTTACCCCGCTCTCATACAATAAGCTATGCCTGTTTACCTCAGGTTTAGCTAAGGCATTATAAAAATGTCTTTTTTCCCACTCTCATTCCTCCTTTCATATGTATGACACCAGTTTATTTTCTGGATTAACCCCACTCTCGTACTGCGTATTCAAAGCAGAAAAGACATGCATGCCACTTACCTTAAAATGACTGAAGGAGAGAAATCATAACTTTGTCAGATAAAAAAAAAAAATTTTGTTCATAAAACTTTAGAAGGCAGACAGGGACAGAAAAATGAAAGAAATACTACAGAAACAGAAAAATCTGTTGTGGGCCCTTTTAGCAGTATTTCGTTCAGTTCTTGACTGCTGCAGCTTGCTCTTAATTCAGATCCAAGTAAATGGCACCAATTGTTAAGTCGTACATTACTTTAAAAATGAAGACCAATACATTTCTTTCTCTCTTTCAGTGGCTTTTATTAACTACAGTACACACGTGCGGGAGCCTCATGGAAAGTACCAGGGAGACTCCCAGAACAAAGAAATAAACAAGCTTATATACTGCTGATATTGCTGACAGTACAAAAATATAAAACTGAACCAATTAGATTATTACACAAGGCAATTAACCAATCAAAGGTTTACCCGTAAACATAAGACAATTCACATCATCATATCTCTAGGCAGAAGAGAAAATCGGATATACTTCCATAAAAGGTACATTTCCTGCCTTCAGGCAGAATCTAGTTTGTTCAGTATTTTTCCATTGTTCATAGTTCAGAGTTGACAGTACTCAGTACATCTCAGTTTATATAAACTGTCACATACTCAATTCCCTTGAAACACATGCTTTGGCTGTTCATATTCTACACATTGTTTTATTAAAAATATGCATACTTTTCAAGGGTCTATATTACAACACCAAAGACACTGAATATTGAATGGCTTAAAGGCCAAAAATGCCAGACCTCGAAGTCACTAGTGTGGGGGACTGTGCCCTCCACACCCCCTGCTAATTATATATACCAACTCTTAGATCACACTACAGTGAGGAAAGGGCAAATATTCCAATCTTCGCTGTACTGCGATCTCACAAAAAGCACATTATTGAATGGCATTTCAGACGTTAAAGCCATTCGATGTTCAGCCTCTTTGATTTTGTAGTAGGAACTCACTTTTCAAATCACAAAAGGTATACTTCTTATATAATGTTTAAGTAACATGAATTTTCAAATGCTTCAAGGGAATTTTCATATGCTGTCTTCTTTTTGAGAGATAAAAAACTGTTGAAATTGCATTTCTATATCATTTTCTTGTTTATTTATGTAATTATGTACATAGTGCATTAACTGCAGTCTGTCCTTCATATTCTGCAACACAATGCTGCTCTTCAGTCACTAAAGTAAGAATGGGTGTCTGTTCTTACATTTGTCTTCTTCTATGTCCACAGTGCATGGTGTGCAATGCTATTAACATTGTTCAT